>NC_051180.1:54287814-54587814 GCF_013339695.2 Rhipicephalus sanguineus | reverse complement strand
CAGTGCGCTGAGGCTGGCACCTTAGCTTATCGTCGCTTGCAGGAAGCTTTCCGTCGAACAAGCAGTCACCCTCTCTCGAATATGCATGCGACAGTAGTCACCCCTCCCCGCTTTCCCGACAAGATGTAAATACACGAAAGCCCCCTTCCCTGAATCTACCCAAACCCATGCCGAGTCATCGTGCGTTTAAGCCCCTGCGTTATGTGTCTGCACGTGTTCACGGGATCACGCACAGAAGCGAAGCACATTGCTGGATGATTGAGCACGGCCAGCCGGTGTGGTCTATCGCTGGCAAGCTGGCAAAGAAACACGACGCCACTCGCGGTAAATAAAGAGCGAGCTCTTAAACGCGACGAGCGACTGCGCCTGTCGGGCGTTAGTGCGCCTATTTGCGTTCTACGCAGCAGGATCACTTTATGGCAGGCGCCTGTACACTATGGCGTGACTTTATGACAGTGCCCCCCCCACCCCCACCCCCCGCCCCGGCCGTGACCTCACCTCTCTCGCACTCACTGACTTCTACGAACCCCTCCTTGCGTTCACCTTCATTCTAAGCACAGCTAAGACATTAATAATGAACACAATAAAAGATAAGAAGGGCTCCTTCGCTCAAAGAGTCGCCACATCTTGTTCAAGGCCGCCGCCTCGTCTGGTTAAGGTAAAAGCTCATTTTGAAAGTAAATGGTTGTACAGCCTTTTTTAAGAGGCGGACAACTTGTTTTCCGTCCTCCATTGTTTCTCTGGAGTGGCGCAACGGGCTGGCGGGTCACTCGATGGGACAGACCACGAGTGCTTAGCATGTCGTCAACGCGTCGGGCAGGCGCCGCGGCCAAGTTTGCAACAGCGTAAAACACGCATATACCTAAGAGAGGGACCCCGCTGTCTGCGCCTGAATCACCGTGTGGACACTGCTATTTGACTACGTAGCTCTTAAAAATGAAATGATCGTAGCCGCTGTCAAGCCCCCTTCAGACAAGCTGTAGGGGACTCTGAATGATCTCGTGCACTTGGTAAAGCTTTGCAGGAGTAAAAGTGTGGTCCATTTTGATTAATAATGATTCGTGCATCTCTGACGCCATGTTATACTAGGGCGAATTATCGAAATAATAATAGTAGTAGTAGTAGTAATAATAATAATAATAATAATAATAATAATAATAATAATAATAATAATAATAATAATAATAATAATAATAATAATAATAATAATAATAATAATTTCACGAGAAATAATTCTTTCATAAATATTCAAGCTTTTCGTTTGCATCCTTTATTTATTAGATTAAGCCTATTTCCTACAATCAACCACCCATCCTTCTTGTCAAGCACGTACCATGTTTAATCACCGCCAACAACATCACCATAGCCTAGCGATAGTCCACTATTTTACCTGTCACAACCTAACGCTCGCATTGGCCTTGTTTGTGCAGTATTTTAGACAGTAGTGGAGCTACACTAAACACTGAAACTGCACCATATTGCATAAACTTCGCAACTGTATCACATCCGATTGTGTTCCGATAAGCGTTCACACGGGAAGGGAAAAGAAACTATGAAATTTTGACATAGCCGAATCCAGAAAGGGTCCTGAATGTCGCTGAATCGAGGTATTCCACTGGAGCCAAGTACTGAAGAAATATTCTGTCGATTAGTATCCAGAAGCACGCGATGACAACGCCAGTTGCTTAATGTTCTTGTTGCCACAACCGTTTTTTCAAAAATGGCGCTAATACATAACAGTGCGCAGTAACAGCCAGCTTACCAGGTAAGACCATGAAAACTTTCGCGCAAGTTGGCTTGACTTTTCTACCGTGAATTATGTTGCTTGGAACCTCATTACATGTAAGGTGCAGTAAGAAGAAACAAACCGAAATGCATAAAGCAATGACGTCCGCCCAACTCTCCCCAAGTTTTTTTCTTGCCTCGCACTTCTGCTAATGTCTAAAGTAAGTGAAAACTGCTCTTATCTATTTTATCTATTGCGTGTTTCCACCAAATCACAGATTTTCACTGCTATGAACATTTCACGCACTTTGGTAGCAGTGAAAACCAGGAATACCGTTCCGAACGGTATAGGTAAACGTCCGGCTCCATTGTTGTCCGCAATTTTAGATCGATACAAGAACGAAGAATATGTGGAGCCCGTTGCGGTATGAATGTCGTAGCTCAACGCGCGTTGGGTGCAACGCTGAATTACATTCTTCTACAAGGGTATCGGTTCGGCTCATGAACTGGAAGTGTGGGCGTTGTTCACGTGAGTTCTTCGACAGCTGCTACAATCTGTAGGTACACTTTGATGTTTAGCAAACGGAGGTGCCGGTGTGACAAACGATGTTTCATTGGGGAAAAATAAAAAATCACACCATCTCCCACTAAAGGGGATCATGAGGCGATGCGAAGCAGCGTTTCGGCATGTAGAGCCCGCGTTTCAGAGGGGGAGTGGAGAAGACAGGGGAGAGAGGCAAAGGGGAGAGTGGAAGTGGAGAAGGGGAGGGGGAAAGGGGAGAGAGGAAAATGGAGGAGGGGAGGGGAGAGGGGAGGAGGTGTGTGGAGAGGGCTTGCGCATTCGCAGTAAGGGTGGTCACGCCGCACACCACCACCGGATTGAACACCGCTATAAGATGCTTCACATCTAAAACGCATTACGAGCGTCGTGCCTACGTAAGCTACTGCGTATGGAGAGAAGTGGGTGAAAGTAATCGCAGTTTTCTATCTTCTTCTGTACATACGCAGCGGATGTCCCACCAAACATGGCTCCTAGGAGAAAGCTGCAGGAAACTTCCCCAAGTGGTCGTCGCAGCCCGGAAGTGAAGAGCGCGTGCGACGAGAGGACAGGCTTAAAAGAATAAGATGATGAACTTCCAGGCTCGTGTCATAAATAAAGAACATCATTTTGTTTACCGACTGCCTCGCTTCACTGACACCGCAACCTCACGTGTAAGGTGGACTCCATAGAGAAGATTTTTTTTTTTATGGAATTACTTTTGAAACGGGTGGCGACAAGTATCCAGCCAGCCTGTCAGACACAATTGCGTTTAACCACATCAACAATTTTTTTTAATTATTTGTCTGAGTTTCAACAAGCCATAAGGTTGGTATTAAATTCATATGAATATCCCCCTTCATTCATGTGCTTCAACAGCAGTTTATATCTTTGAGCCGCTGTTTATAATATTCAGGATGGTGGCCTCACACATCGAAGTGCATTTCTGAGGACCTTCTTCATCCTGTGGTACGTAATTGTGGTTATTATTATTATTGTTTTTATTATTATTATTATTATTATTATTATTATTATTATTATTATTATTATTATTATTATTATTATTATTATTATTATTATTATTATTATTATTATTATTATTATTATAAATTGTAATAAATGTATATAAAAAGAGGTTGGTGCCGATGTCTGTCGCCAGCTACTTCTCTCGCATAATAGTTGTCGTCGCAAAGTATTGGCCTCGAGGAGTTACGGAGTCGCCCTCTATCGGACGCTCCTCGATTGCGTGCTAGGCAGGATACCGCCGGCGCGCTCTCCATAGGTTTTGCTGTCGGCGCTCTACAAAAACACCTCGCGGAAGCCCTCCAGGGCATTTCTGTAAGTACTTTCGAAATGAGCTGTGTTCTTTACTGTCAAAATAATCATTTTCGACGAAGAGAAAGCGCAAGATAGTTTGCAGTCGCTGTTTCTTTGCAGAAAACGCAGCGCTCGCTTCACACTATCGCCGCGATAAAGACCCCTGAGCCGGCTTCTTGCGTAAAAGGTATAGTCAGTCGCTGAGCGCAAACTGTGTGAAATATCTCGTTAGAGTAGACTGCCTGTATAACCAAGCGGAGCATTAGAGAAAGAAGCCTCAAGCCGGCGATCGCACGGGTTCTCGACGACTGACGGTGCCTCTGCATGTATGAGCGTCTGCATGTATGTTCGTACTGACGGTTTCGCTTTTGCTACGAGCGCGTTTCGGCACCGCGCTGTGAACTTTAGGCCGCGAAATATGAGAATTAGTGAGTGCACAAACAACTGCTGCTGCGCGGACGGTATCAGAGCAGTTCAAAAACAATTTCGTTACAACTGCGGCTTCGGTGCGCATGGCAACTTGTGATGTGCCGTCCCGACGAATCAGTGTTTTTTTTTTTTTCGGTCTAAATTCATGTACGTTTCAATGTCATTTGACAAGTTTTCTCGCACTGCGTATTGATCGGCCTTTTTAGCGGGCAAATGCCGCTGCTTCTGTTTCTTTATTCAGTGCATTCGTTTCGTTTGGTGCTCACACAAAACGTGAGCAAATGCGACGCCTTTTTTTAATTCTCCTTAATTATCGTTCCGTTTGCATTCCAGTGAACTTGCCGCTCTCTATCAACAACAAATTCATAGACCAAAGCTTCACCACTTCGAGATTGCTGGTGGAAAGAGAACCAGTCTACGAGACCGAGCATGTAGTAGCATGCGACGCCTAGAAAAGAAAGAAAATACAGTAACGTTTGCCGGACTTGTTCTGCAAACGTCGGCTGTGAACTAGGACCCACATGAACTTGAAATAGCGGTGAATAAAATAGAAGGTATTGCAGCAACCAGCAGCCGCAAAACAGAATAGTAATTATTTGGCGTGTGCCCCAGCAATTTTGGCAGCAGTGTCGTGTATAACGCCAACGGGGTGGCATCTTTCCCACGTAAATAAATGAGGCTCCAAGAAAATACATGGAGTTGGCCGGTGGGGCCGATCACGGAGGCAATGCAAAATTTATGTAGCTTATGAAGCAATGCATGCCTCATCAAACGGGAAGGTTGCCCGTCGGCGTCCCGCGCCGGCGGCGTCAACACGAGTGATGCAAAAAATAATCGTCACGTGATGGTGTCACCATATGACGTCATCATGACGTCACAGATCGCCAAGTTATGTAGCGTCATTATGACGTCACATGATGACGTATTCACACGCCATGGTCGCTTTGCATTGCTTCCGTGATCGGTCACGGAGGCCGTGCAAAACCGCGTTAGGTACAGAACGCTTTTGGAGGGGGGCGCGGGAGAATCAGTACATCGACTGACAAGAAGAAGATGGCTTTCGCCTTCTAGTCATCTTTAACGAATGCATAAGGGACACTGTGCGTTTTTTAATTCAACGTATCTAAACAATGACTTGCGCATCTGCAGCCGATTTTGTGGACGCTGAGCACGGGGCCGACGATCAAGAGGTCGTATTGGAGGGTTCTGAGATGGCATCGCACGTGGTAAAAGGTAGCGCTTTTACCATCCTGTGACAGATAAGCATCATTTGCCGGCGGGAAGCGCGCGCGAGCCATCGTCTCAGTGCGCGCTGTCTGCTACTCACCGAACATCGCAGGCCTGACGCAGTAACGAACGTCTTCGTCGCGGAAGTGCTTGTTGCACACAAGACTCGTAGCAGATGGCTACTTGCCGGTTCTTAGCTTTAAAACCCATGCTTCACACTGTTTCTTGTCCCGCGGTTACCGGTGCAGGCTGACACTGGGCTCCTTTGCGTAAGCGCGGCATTGCGGCACCGAGTGCTAGAGCCCCATGTTCGTCGTCTTCGGAGGCATCCACTCTATTACAATGGTTTCAATTGAGTAGAAAATGAGAGAAAACTTCCGAATTTGAACAGACCGCAGCGCATGTGGGACTTGAAACTCGTTTTCAAAGCACGCGGCAGTGCGCCACAAGCAGCCGACGCGGCCGCTGAGACCACGTGATCCTGCCAAGCACGTCACGCCGACGGTGGCGCCGGCGTTTCCAGTGGTGGGCCTCGAGGCCAATAGTGAAGAAGCACAAAGCGCAAAGAGGCATATGGATGAAACCTGACGCACTTAGTCCCGGTCCTTCAATAACAACAAGTCTCCACTCAGCAGAAAGGTTCACAAAGTACAAAGAGTCACAAAAAACGAAATGTCCGCGCATAACCTAAAATTTCGCTAAGATATTGTAAACGTCCGGCTCCATTGTTGTCCGCAATTTTAGATCGATACAAGAACGAAGAATATGCGGAGCCCGTTGCGGTATGAATGTCGTAGCTCAACGCGCGTTGGGTGCAACGCTGAATTAAGTCACCGATCATATGCTACCGGCAAATCTTCTCTTTAGTGCCGCGCTCTAATTGCAACGGTTAAGTTTACACAAACAGTTCTGCACAAATGCGACAATACAAGAAACATGTAGCCAAGAATACCGGTTGATAATATTTCTCTTCACCAGAATCTTCATCACTTTGTTCTAAAGCTACTTATTCCTCTTATAGCACCTGCTCAGTACCTTGTCCGACATCTTGTCTTCTCACTAACACACCAAACGTACTTTGCTGTTCTCGATCACCGAACACCAGCGGCCAAAAGGTGCAACCTCCACCACCCCCACCACCACAATCACCCTCTTGGAGAATACCGATCGTTCGTACTGCGACCTCTTCGGCAAGGACACCAGACAAGGATAGTTAAGCTACTTTTATGGGTTAAGCGCGAAAAGAGATAGAGACAAAGGGTAGAATGTACACGCGCACTGGCGCCAGTGTGTGTATGACAAAGCGACAAGCTCGCAAAGCCACCCTCGTCTACTACAAATCCCCGCGCAAGTGCGAAATTCTGTGGCGACATCTGCAGAGCAGACTCGCACCTTTCCTTCCCCTTACCTCCTGCACCGCATTTATCCCTCCAGTTACCCTTCTCCCTCTTGTAAATTCTGCACCGCTTCTGCAACAGACTTAAACCACATCATGTGGCGCTGCCCCATATAAGAACCCTCTTCCCCCTTTCCTGGCACGCCTAATTTCTCGTGAGCAGCAGTGGGAGGCAGCCTTGCGCAGCTCGAAGCCCGACATTCAGGAGGCCATCCTGGTGTGGGCTGAGAGGGTTGAGGAGGCCTTCTTCAAGTAGGTCCTCCCCCCCCCCCTCTGTCCCATTGTCCCCTTCCCGTTAACCAGGGAAAAATAAAGTTGTGCATTCATTCATTAAAGGGGTACTGACACAAAAATTTCGGCCTCGCGTTTTTTGCTGCAGTGTGTTGCCGGGTGCCTGTTAGTCATAACACGGCACATCGTTTGCTGCAGAGCGCGACAGATCATTAATCCCAGGCTCCTCATTCCCGACCAGTGTCAGTTTCGGTTTCAAAAGCGACAAGCCTCCGGGTGCAGCTATCACCACCTAGCGGGCGCAGCGCTCTATCACGTCAGCACACAGAATTGTGAAGCACTTCCGCGCGGTTCGCGAGCAGCCGCCGAGAAGTAGGCTGCAGGGGCGAACGCGGCAAAAAAAAAAAGAAAAGAAATGTGGCGGCTATGACGTCATCATAACATGTTGCAGCGTGGTCACGTGAGGGAAGTAGGGGGGTCACCGAGGGTCACCTTTGAGGGTGTCAACAGCGCGAGGGTGTTGATCGCTCATGCAAACGTCAAAATTCATTTAAAGTACCTTCCAAGCTATATTCGCTGTTGGTATTTTGCAAATGATATACGCATGTTCACAGGAATCGATCCCGCAGGCTATCTTGGCCGCGAAATTTTGTGTCAGTACCCCTTTAAACTACGCAAGGCAATCTCAAAACGTGCTGCCCTCCCACACCACCACTTCAGCGCGGTCATGCGATCCCTGCGTTTCATTCTAGCACTTGCCATGCGTATTATGTCCGGTGCCGCGCAGAGCTGCTCCGGAACAGCGGGCGAAAATTCACGAAGCTTTGACTTCGTAAGTGTTATTTGCTGTTGGACGGCCGGCTTCTCCAATTATACGTCCAGCATCGTCATCGAGTGAAACTTTTTTTCTCTTGCGAACAATACTAACGTTCAAAAAATTTTGTTGTTGATGCGAGCGCAGGCCTATTCGGTTTGCCATCGATCGATCACACGTCTCACGGAGCAGGTAAAAAATAAATGCACATATCGGGTCGGCTGCGCCTCATTGAGACTTCATCGCACGTTCAAGGGCCTCGGCCATGCAGCGGGGAAAGTACTCCGCTGCTTGCCCTCCTTTCGCGAAGTAAAGCTGATCTTACGTCAAGCAAGGCGTAAGTTTGGGATCCGAAAGTTGGTGCCATAGCCTCCTTTCTTTCTCCATTGAAATTATTATCCAGCGTTCCGGCCACTCCGCCAGGGAAAAAATCTTTAACCGCGCACCCCTGCGTACTTCTTTCATCCCCATTTTTTTCTTTGTCATCAGCTTTCTTATAAGATCTCAGCCCTACACTCGTTGGTTGAGAAAAGTTTTAGACTGGGTGAACTTTCATTACAATGGACATTAGCTCGGCGTACATTCTAGAGATGCTTTGCCACGGGAATACGAAAGGATCGAAGAAACACAAGGAAAGGAACACTGAACATTAGCCAGTTAACTTATTGTTGTTCCGTTAAATGGGGTGAATAGCACGCGTCAGTACAAAGTTTGTTACGAAAAACGAATGACTGCTTGGAGTAACTGCAAATAACGTTGAACCGGAATGGTAATGCCCTTACAAGCAAAAAGGCAGGTACGTGCAAACTTGAAGCAGTGTAATAGGAACGCCCGTTCACCCTGTTGTTTCGTCGATGTCCAAGATGGTAATTAGAATTTTAAACGTATAAGACGCTCACATTTTGGTTCCTCGTAAAGCTATCATATTTTGTTTCACACAAGCATTTAAAATGCTCGAGACACGGCTACAGCTTTAGTAAAGTTATTAGGCGTTCACACATTCGCGGTATCGAGATGCAACTGTGTAGTCACCAGGCCAAGGCACGTTATCGCAGATGGGTCACCATCTTGTAGCGTTCGAAAGGTCATGTAGTGATCGTCTGTGACAAAAAAAAACTAGTGCTCTCTGTTGTGCACGAAGACATAAGTTTCCCACTTCGGTTTTCTTTTTTTTTGCTTTTTTGTTTTAATAAGATTACAAAGACATCGATCACTGCCAAACGGCCTTTCTCGCTCATCTTCTTTTGCCTTGAGGCGAAACGCCCACGAATACTGAAAGGGCATCATCTAGAAGAGATACGAAAGTATGACAGCATCCGACTCAAATAATGAATCAGTACTCACTCACCCAGCCGTCAGTTCCTCTGTTATCACACCCAAAGTTCGCAAAGTACGCTACCTTTGGAAGTATTGGGTCTATTATAATGGAAAGCCCTACGAGTTTGGAAGAGTTTACAGAATACCGATGCTTGAAGTAATGGAACCCTTACACTAGAGCAAATGACCTTGACATGACACTGGGTTCCAGCGGACCCGAATATTGAAGCATTAAACGTGCTGCTTCTGACGATGATTTTAGCGTCAGTGTCGTCGTGTCGTCCTCCCTTTCTTTCGTCCGTGTTGTCCGTCGCGGTGGTACAGTACTTACGGTGCTTGGCTGCTGAACCGAAAATGGCGGGTACGATCGCGGCCACGGCGGTTGCATTCCGATGGAGGAGTGCTAAAGGCCCGTATACTTTGCGATGTCAGTGTGCGTAGGAGAACACCAGATGGTCGAAATTGCCGGAGCCCTCCACTACGGCGTGTCTAATAATCATAAAGTGGTTTTGGCAGGTAAAACCCCAGATATTATTATTTTAAAGCGATAGCGTTAAAGAGCTCGTTACGCAGAAATTCCGGTGGCGGCATCGGCGCCGACGTCGGCGTCGTTGGTTGTGACCGAAAAATCAGCGTTGTCCGTGACCAAAAAATTTAGAAAGATGCAAATAAATAAATCATAAAAAATCTTTAGTTTGAGTGAGAGTCGAACCCAGGCCTTCTGCGCGGCAGGAAGGTGTTCTACCACAGAGCCACGCCATTGCATGGAACTGCTTCGGAAAAAAAAAAAAACACTATAAGAACGTCATGTAGTGAGAAGAGTCTCCTTAACAACTGATATAATACATGGGGTTTAACGTCCCAAAACCACCATATGATTATGAGAGACGCCGTAGTGGAGGTCTCCGGAAATTTCGACCACCTGGGGTTCTTTAACGTGCACCTAAATCTAAGTACACGGGCCTCAAACATTTTCGCCTCCATCGAAAACGCAGCCGCCGCGGCCGGGATTCGATCCAGCGACCTTCGGGTCAGCAGTCGAGCGCCATAACCACTAGACCACCGCGGCGGGGCTTAATAACTGACAGATGCGAAGAATTGCGCCAGACGTCCAAACATGTGAACTGCGCAAGGAGTGGGTGTTCTAAAGGCCCACCCGTTACAAAGCCCTCAGCAGTGTTGGCGGTAACGCGTTACAAGTAACGGCGTTACCGGTAACGCGTTACTTTTTTCAGTAACTAAGTAACGTACTCGTTACTATTTCGGAACTGTAACGGGTAACGTACTTTCGTTACAATTTTTTCGGTAACGTGAGGTGTCACGTTACTCGTTACTTTCAATTCCAATTATACTCGCAGTCTTACACAAAATTGACACGTCTTGCAGGAGTGCCTTTATCAGAGCTCGTCAGGCGTTATTTTGCCGCTGCGGCCGACGGCTGTCGGTCCGCCAAGCATCGACAAAGCCGCATCGCATGGGCGTGCCCTTTTTTTGCGCGGGAGAAATCTCAAGGGGGAGCGAATTGCCGAAATTTCATAAACGGATTTGCTATAATTTCGGCTACCTTGCTATCGAGGTTCAAGTTGTTGTTGATTGTCGATGAAGCGAAGTGTATGCGGTCCTTGTAACCGTCAAAAGCGAGCTGTCGAGATCTGCTCGGCTTGCGGACATAAAAGACTCGGTGTGAGCTCCAGCACAACCGCGGATGACTTCTTCACAAATCCCTTCTGAACATAATCGCCAAATGAGGATGAGCGACTGTCTGCCTTTGGTACTGCATGGCATCGCCATGAGCGGGCTTCCTGAAAGTCAGGGGCGTAACCAGAATTCAACCATACTTTATGTATGTTGGTGCGTGTGTTTTATGTGTAACGTGTATATATACGCAAGCAAAACTGAAATTTTTCGGGGGTGTTTGAACCCCCCCCCCCTTTGGCTACGCCCTTGCAAACTGAATACAGGAGTACCATATAGTGCGTCCGTCGAGCTCCTATTTAGCGTATGCATATACAGGTGCGGACGTATTCGCTAATAAGCGAGTCAAGCTGTCCGATTAAAGCTTTGAAATGCAGCTGTTGCTTTTATTCAGCGGTTTGTAGTTACATTAGAGAACTGTTCCTCTACTACTCTATCACTGTCTATAAACTTCTTATTCAAAATTAGTTTTGCTTCTTGATATTTTCAACTGCGCCTACGTTTCTGGTTATTGAACTCCTGAGCAAGCGAGGCTGACCTTGAACGCTTTTATGTAAGCAGTCGCAATATTTGTGGCAATTGTACAAGTCAAATCGAAAAATAGCAACTTTTTTATGTGCGCAAATGCTTTTCTCCAGATTCTCCTATAAGGTGTTCGGGGGGATGGCCGCCGCGGTAGCTCATTGGTAGAGCATCGGACGCGTTATTTGAAGGTCGCAGGTTCGGTCCCTGCCCGCGGCAAGTTATCTTTTCATCCACTTTTCTTTCTTCACATTTACCTTACATTTACTGCTAATAACATCCCCTATACTTTCCTTGGTATTATTGTCTGTTAGTGCTCATTAATATTGTGTATAACAAAGAAAAACGAGCCTTTAAAATGAATACTTCTTTCCTTGCTCCAGATTTATGCCATTTAGGCATTCCTTTATTGCTACAAAATTTGCGCATTGATTTTGGTAGCAGGAGCGCGCTGTCATAATTAGTGCAAGTTTGTTCAGTGATGTTTTCATTTCAGAGAGCGTTGATGATGAAACCCACTCCGAAAAACAGCTTCTCCGTGTGCCACAGAGTTAGAAGCCATCACAAGTAACTATACAGGCAACTTTAGGCCACTATAGTACTACGAAGATACGGCACATTTGTGCCAATTATTGTCGTTTAATCAGTATTTGGGGTTACATTTTTGTTTGGGCGACAACTTTAACGTGATATATAAATATGAGTTTTATAAAGTATCTATTGTAGGTTCTTGAGGGAAAGACGCACTGATTAAGATTTCTGGCTATGGAGTAACGGCGGAGGTAACGTCCGTTACTTTTTTTCGGTAACGGTAACGGTAACGCGTTAACTTTTTTTAGTGGTAACGCAGGGTGGTAACGCGTTCCTTTTTCTTTAGCGTAACGAGTAACGTATTTAGTTACTTTTTTTCGGTAACGCATACAACACTGGCCCTCAGTCATATTCAGCCATCATCAGCAACAAGAGCATGAACAAAATGAGCAGCTGCGTAGGTTCGCGTGTTGCCTTACGGACGCGTAGTGGGCCCTTCGCTGATTCGCAAGAGGAAGAATTATGGCGGAGTGGGCACAGTGCAACTGTACTTGTAGTAGGCATTCTAGGTAGTTTGAAACTGCCAATGTTACGCGCACAGACGTTCGTTTCCTTGCGACACGTTTGAGGCACGCACCGAGAACCAAGCCAGCCTAGCGATTGGGAAGGCGATGCGCACGGGGCCTGATTAAGCTATCGCGTTGCACTCTTGAAGGCGAAGCTCAAGCGTCCTCCAAGATTTTATATTATATTATTATTATTATTATTATTATTATTATTATTATTATTATTATTATTATTATTATTATTATTATTATTATTATTATTAGTCCATGATAATAATAATATCTGGGTTTAACGTCTCAAACCCACGATATGATTATGGGGAACGCCGTAGTGGAGGGCTCCGGAACTTTCGACCACCTGGGGTTCTTAACGTGCGCCTAAATCTAGGTACACGGGCCTCAAACATTTTCGCCCTCAATGAAAATGCAGCCGCCGCGGCCGGGATTCGATCCCGCAACCTACTGGTCAGCAGTTTAGCGCCATAACCACTAGACTACCGTGGCGGGTCATTTCGTCCATGATGCTCGAGCGCCTTTTCCACCAAGATGAATGCGTAGCCACCGAACCAACATATAGATTTTGTTGCCAGAGAAAGCACTGGGCCCTCTATACCGCCACCAGTTTGGCTGCCCATGCACCCTTATCACGAAACCTTGTTTCGTTCGATTTTGGTGCGCGTAGCACGGTAGTGAGCCGGACGACCGTTGACCCGCCGGTGAAGTCCCGTTGGCCGCAGCCCGCTGGCTGCTCACCTGTGCTGGTGCCCTCGCCAACCTTCGTCGCGGCGTCTTCTTCTTATCGCTTCGCTTGCTTCCGCCGCCGCCGCCGCCGCCGTTCAAGGCGTCCCGCCGAGGTCTCCGCCGGGGGGCGCCCCTGGCATCAGTTGTTCCTGCGGGGCAGCGGGGAGGTGTGTGCGAGTGTGGCGGTCGGGGCTTCCCGCACGTGCCGCCGACCGACACCCGAGCGCCAGAAGCTCACTAGTCGAGACTGCGGCGGGTGCGGCGGCGCAGGTGAGTTCCCGGATGGTCTCCTCCGCAGGACTTCTCCCCCCTCCTGTCACTCACGTACACTGGTCTAGCTACGGAAGCCATGCATGCCTTCCTTTTCTTTCTCTTTCAATTCATTCTGGCTGCTGGATATGTTTACCGCTCGCTGGAATGCGACCACCAATCCCCATTTACATTCTAGAACCTGTCGATGTCCCTGTCCTGGTCATCTCGGTCACCCCTACAGTTGCGTTCAGTGTGCGTGCCGTTTGAAGTTCAAGTTTTTCACATCTTTCCGACCGCTTTAGAGGGAAAGCGTGACATAAACGACGCAGTAACGCTTACAGCTGATGGATCAATTAGCGCTATCGAGGTAATCATCAATGAATCCAGGTTAAAGCTCCTGTTTATTCATTTGATTGCCACTGTCATACACCAGCTCTCACTCTGTTTACCGCTAGACGCTCTTCGGCCATGGTACTGCACACAGAATACACTGGTTATTCTAGCATCGTCATCAGACCTCGCACCCCTCGGTGTACAGATGCGAGTGCGCGTGATCACAAAGTACCGATAATATTCGTGTCCGAAACCTGTTTACACATTGGAACGCTGCTCGATTGGCCTCATCAGCTCCTTCCTTTGCCTTTTTTTTTGTCTTTTTTTTCTTTCACTCGTTAGAGAAGAAGAGCTAGAGGGTACGCGGACCGCATCGAGAAAAAGAAAGGCTGCGCTCAGCCGCGCCGTTTGGTGTCGCGTACGAACAAATTGCCCGTTCGGCACTTAGCATTTGTCGGCCAGCAGCGCTTGTTTCGCCCTTGAAGCAGAAAATGGCCTGGACGCGGAAAAAAAAAAAAGAGAGAAAGCGCCAGAGGTGCCGGGACTTTAACGAAAACACGGCGAGAGGCGTAACGCGGCGTGTCGCAACCATCGCGTCCCGACGCTGCCGGCCCGAAGAAGCCTCACGAGGGCGTGCCGGGCGCGCGTCAGCTTTCACGGCAAAGCACGTTCGCTGAAGGGCAGAAGCGATGGCAGCTTAGGCCGAATCACTCGGCTAGCACCTCCGTACAAATGACTTACTTGTCCGGATTGTTTCGTGCCTCGTACGTGTGCTTGTTTCCTTTAATTTTTTCTAAGGATAGGGATAATATATTGGCAAGGCTGAGCCGCACGTAGCTGCGAAACATGTGGCTCTGTAGCGCCCTTAGCGACGAGGTTAATGTCAGAACAGTTGCTGGACGGAAAAATGAAAATAAGTATGAAACAATGTTTGTTTCTCGTATACGCGGGAAACCAGTCAGCTGGCTCTATATGATGAAACGGCGGCGTGCGACACGATAGGAGCTCGTTTAGCTTGTTTAGAAAACGGGCACGTTGTTTTGCCCTTTGCTACGTGCGACTGACAGTTATTCTACTCCAACGCGTTATTGCAGTCAGTGTTGCAGTGTGAAAATGGCACGCGCTTTTTGGTGCGTGACGAAGAGACAATACAAGAGGAGGCGATGGTAAAAGGACGATAGCGCCCCTCTATGAAGACAACGTTTTCACAAGCCTTTCACGCATTGAAGTGATCATTCGTGACGAATCGGTAGACAGTCAAGGCAGTTTCCCTTCTCGATTTATGGCCTTAAGTCTTGTAAGAAAAAAGTAGTTCCGGTTGTGGTGGAAAACATTTATTTAACTATTTACACTCAGAGGGTATGGTTGGGGCGAGTGGGAAGGGCCCGTCCCTCACAAACACTAGGAGAGATCCCTAGTGCCTGTTGGGCTTGGAGGTCGGAGCAGCCGAGAAGGAAAGCTTCCCAGTCCTCTCGGGTAGGGTGGAAGTGGGGCGGGTAGGTAGGATTTGGAAGGGTCCGAAAACTCCTCCTCACAGTGCGGGCACGCACCCGAGAAAGCAGAATTAAAATGCTTCAATACTGCCGGGCACAGTACCGTATTGAACAGGCGGAGAAGCCAGTGCTCCTCTGCCTTGGTGAGTCACTTACAGGGGGGGGGGGGGGAGCTGGAGGCCATGGGAGGTTTGATGAGAGGTGATTTCACTAAAGGTGGTGGCCGGGTTGATACTGGGTTCCGGAGCTGGCTGCGGATGAGGTGATGTCCGGTGAGTAAGCTCGCGGACAGAATCATCGGCTGCCTCGTTCCCCTGAAGGCCCGCATGAGCCGGAGCCCACACGATGATACGACCGGTCGGATACCTTGTGTACTCGCATACGTGGAGGATTTTGAAAGCGCGGTATGGAACATACCCTGGCTCAATATGCGGCAGGCGCCCCTGGAATCAGCGATAATGACCCGGGACTCTAGATCTGCGGCGGCCAGTGCAATGGCGATCGCCGTCGCAAATGTAATGTTTTGGGCACGGAAAGTAAGACCCTGAACTGTGGTGTTTCGGTGGATGACGGCCGCCGTGTAGCAACCCCCATGGTGTGGGCTAGCTGCATATACGTAGAAGACACCTGGCTTATGGCCATATTGTTGTGAGATTGCCTCCGCCCGCGCAAGACGGCGGCCATCATGAGTGTCTTTAGTCATATTGTTCGGAAGGGGCTGCACATGACGTGCGAAGCGCCATGCTTCGGGGATGCGGACCCGTTCTTCCCTCTGTGTAGTGTTGGATAAGTGTAAGCGGGTCAGATGGCGGCTCCCCGCGGGTGTTTTGCTCAGGCGCAAGTATTGATTATTAAGATGAGCTTCTCGTAACTCCCCAAAGGTGTTAGTCATCCCGAGACCGAGGGGACGCTGGTTGGACGTCGTTATGAGGAGGCGGAGGACTACGTTCGAGGCGTTCTCATCGCATTTGCGAAAATACGCGCAGTAATTTCCTTGTGTGGTTCCTGCTTGCTAGCGCTTAGCATTAGCTTGACACCATAGTGAGATTTGTAACGACCTGATGCAGCAACATTTCTAACTTGAAACGTAACATGTTTTGTTGTTAATGCACTCTGGCAGTTACGAAGTTAGTATGTTTGCAAGTAGAGCTTAATGCCGTGGAAACGGTACTCAATACCAAAACGAGAAGTATACTAGCATCAAGCGTGTGTAAATGAGCCTAAAGCGGTGTTCCACTCTAACAACTTATATTATCCGCATTAGAAAGAAAAAGCTGAGCACAGTGCACAGTTAATTACGATTGTGGCAATGAAAGAGCGATAAAATCACCTTCTTTTGTTTTAGCCTTTTATCCAAGTAAAATACGGCTGATTACACTGTGATGCAGTAAATGGGAAGCATTCTGATAAACAATTGTGGTAATATGGCATGAGCACATCGACTAAAATGGAAGTGGTTTCAAGAGAAGCTAACCTAACCTAATCTGAGGAGAAAAGTTTTCAGTGTGCTGTCTAAACCTATCCATGTTTCAACAAGGGTTAAGAATACTGTACAATTCCTCAGCAATTTCCATGAAACTGAATTCATTATGTCCACTGCTAGCACAAAATAGTAAAACATTTCCACTGTCCTAGACCATGGTTTCACGATTTGCCTCAAGTATCCTGCCATCTGTACGGCCATTAATGACACTTAAGCTTGAACGAAAGATGAAATCACGAATTCGAAGGCTATCATCCCAATTTTTAAATGGCGTTGTCTCACGACGAGCTCTCCGTTTCGTGAACTCCTCGTTTAGTCTCACTTATCGGACATTGGATCTTGGGTCTAGTTCCTGCGCGACAGCAGAATGCACGGATCGACCACAAGCTTGACGAGCACCCAACTCTCGATATTTTAAGCACGCCTACCATTTAACTTTCAGAGAAATGCACTTGACGCTCATTGTTTTTGTCGTCTTTAGAACTTTTTCCTTGCGTTGACAAGCCGCACAGCAGAAAAATAACACTGTTAAGTTAAGAACCCGTTAGCTCACAATAGAGCAAGCATTAAAATATACTCGAGGCCGGACGGCAGTGCTACACGGAATGTTCGAAGCGAATCTCTGAAATGTCTAAAATGAAGCGAAAAAAAAAAAAATCGCGCTGCGAGCCACGTGGTCAGGGCTAGAACTTCTAGTCGCTGCAAGCTTGAAAATTGTAGCTTTCTTCTGCACTGCTCAGCTAAGTCTTCTGTTCTGAGGGGCTCGACAAAATGGAGTACCTGCTTACTGCAGCAGTGGGCCCAATTCTTTTTTATATATAAAGAGAACAAAGTTTTCAAATTTTTACTAGAAGTCAAAAAGGAGCTCGGTTTAGACGCGACATCTAGTACTCCAACATTGTACTTCGGAATTTGTGCAGTAAGAAACTGTTTACGTATATTAGTCTCTGTACATAGCATTACTGTACGTGTATCTTTTCCACTTGTACTGCGCCAAACATTTCATGGTCTATGTTCATTGCCTATATGTTAATGGCCTATATTTCATGGTCTATATTCACCCATGTCCTCGTTGCTTGCCATGTATTAGGGAGGCTCGGGTTCTCCTCAAGTGACAAACGTCACTTTTCTCCCGAGCCTGCCCTCATCCTTGAGATGAAATAAAATTGAATTGAATTGAATTGAATTGAAATGGTGTTCGTTAAACCTCATACAATGAGCTCATACAACGAGGTATTGAATGAACGCCGTCGGGAATATCGTGGTTTTGGATGCTTGAGGAGTCGCATAACCTGAAGATGGCTGCGTGTGGATTGTTCCTTTCATTTTTTTTTTTTTCATTTTCTTAGACATTGATAAGGCCATACAGGGGCGCACAGGACAGATAGTGATTCTGTAAAGAAGCTACGTTCATCGATGAGCTGTGTATACTTTCCTGATATAGTTCTTGTTTTTCAATGCACAGACCCTTTTTCATATTGTACTTTTAGTGTACGTATGCACTCACTCCTGCAATATCTTGCTATGCAAGATGACAGTATATGTAAATAAAATAAATAATAAAAGAAACAAGGATTGTGCGTATGCATCGTGCAAGAGCGAAAGAGCGCGTTTATTATAAGATGCGATGATTGGCAACTGATCACATCAAATAGTACAAAACAAATCCGGAGAAACCTAAACAAGGCTTTACCGATGCTTGACAGTGAAGTACTCTGTGAATTTTTTTCTAATGTAGAACGTCAGATTTCGACTACATTTAGGGAATCTCGGCGTGCTGAAAACACAGAAACCTCTCGTGAAAATTTTGAGAGCGTCAACTTCGTGAGCGCAGAAAGTCAATTTCGTGTGAACTCATGACCGCGCAGTGGTACACCGTCAGGTCGACTGAATGAAATTTTGCGGTTCAGGCAGACAGGCGACAGTAACGGTATACGTTCTACAATAGCATTACCGAACAGTGATAACTTTCACCCTCGTTTTGATCGCGTTTGTTTGATACTGGCGGCAACTCCGAAGTAAACGTGACCTCCTGCTTCCGACCTTGGATTGTTGCGGCGTCGGATGTGAGAGACAACCACCGGTGTCGTCCGTGTGTGTAGTACGCACCAAATTCCCGGAAACGGCACTCCCCACGCCGCTTCGATTATCGCGGGAAGTCCGGGGAGCCGCCGCCGCCGCCAGAGAGTAGGTCATCGACTGCTTGTTTGGCCGCCTCTATCAAGGGCATCGTCACTCGACAACGGTCTGCCGCTGATAGCTCGCTTTCGACCCGGGATAAGCACGGGCACGTGCAAAACATGCACAGCGCGGGCAGCACTTAAAAACATTTCCGTGCTACGCGTTGCCCTTTTTCCCCAGAGTATGTGTCCTGCACAAATAGCTATTTCAGACCAAGTTTCTTTTCACTGCGCAGGGGTGTAGACAGGAAATGTTTTTCATGGCGAGGGGATGTCAACGAACATTTATGCATGTTCGCGCGCGCGTTTATATGTGTGCGTTTTTTTTATTTTTTTGAAATTTGAAAAATCACGGGAGGGAGTGTACGAACACCACCTCCTCCAGCGGGCTACGCCATGCAATGTCACTACGATACCGTTTGTAACAATTCAATATACCGTCGAAATCCGTACGCTTACATGATCGCTCGCAAAGTTGATTGATTGATTGATTGATTGATTGATTGATTGATTGATTGATTGATTGATTGATTGATTGATTGATTGATTGATTGATTGATTGATTGATTGATTGATTGATTGATTGCAGAATAACGTTCCGAATGAACACGAAGCTGGCGTAGAGGGCTCTGTGCTTAGAACTAACTTTGACCATCACGCTATAATGTGTACCAAAATTTGACAAGCGCTTTTTTTTTTAATATTTTGCACTCCGCCGCCGAGAGTTAAACGCAAGATATCAGTCAGTAGACGGGCACACCCTGAGAGAAAATTAGGCGATTGGTATTCCCGAGCTGCGCAGCAAAGGCGCACCGTTGTGTTAGACTGGCAATACTACATGCTAACTTACTGATTAAGCACAGGTTAACTTATTGACTAAGTTAGCATGTGCTCACGCTAAGTTAGTCGCTAAATTAGCGTGTGCTGGAAGTTAGTAGATTGAATTACAGGTAAGCACTTACAGGTCAACGCAACGGTGTCTTTTGCGAACGCATTTGTCGTGTATTTGGACTTCAGCTTGCGCTAAGGCGAAACGACAAATAGTGCAAAACAATTTCACCGTTCTCGCTCGCTCATTACTAAACACCAACACGCATCGATTTCGTTTCCAAGCACTTTTCCAGGAGTTTATTGGATTGACACAATGTCCACTCAGCGCGATCGTCTAGCATTTTTGTGAGCAAAAATGGCTAATTGAGCGGTAAAATATAAGCAAAATTAACTTTTTTGTGTTGTTCATGCAGGTGCCCGTATAGTGTACGGAAACAATTGTGCACTGAGACGCGCTCTCCTCTTATTCAGGACCATCAACACACCATACCTGACTCATGAGAGGAAAACGGTCATGCCAATTTCTGATTCTCAGATGACGCTACATGCAGGCCCGTAGCCAGGAATTTCTTTCGAGGGGGGGGGGGGGGCGGACTTGCTGAAAACCGTGACTATTTGAGAAAAATACCATATTTTTATTATTTATTTTTGGTAAAAACACCTACCGTATTTATTCGAATCTTAGCCGATGTTTTTTTCGAAAAAACGATATGCGAAAGTGGGGGGGTCGGCTTAGATTCGAGTACAATGATTAGGTTTCCTTTTGTTTCTGGCCTTGCGAATTTCGGGGGTCGGCTTAGAATCGGTGCCGGGCTAGATTCGAGTAAATACGGTACTTCACCAAAATTTCGAGGGGGGCCCGGGCCCCTAGACCCCCCCCCCCTTTCCCTGGCTACGGGCCTGGCTAGATGGTTAACTAATTATGACTGAATGGCTTAGCTCGCTTCTGCTGCTGCTCCTATGGCTACACACGTGTTAAGGGAACACTTCAGTTCTCGTTTCTGAGAAATAGATGGCGCCACAATGCTAATAAATTATTACATAGTTGCTGTGTCGGCTTTATGCGCTCATTGCGCTGTGTTTATGGTGACCCACGCAGTGAATGCAATGTGCTACAGGGTGCGACGTATAGCCGGCTTAGCACGTTCCTCGCGCGAAATGCCAGTTCAGCCGGCAATGCAAGTACGCAGGCCAAAGTCTACTTAAAGTGCTCTGGTCAAAATTTACGAGACACTGAGATTGGTATGAGAAGGAAATGCCTAGTCATTATCAGTTATTAATTACCTGGACTAAGCCACACGCGACGTATGAAGAAGGTAACTCTGCAACTCGAGTTTCTTAACAGGACGACATCCGATAAGTTTAAATCGTTCAAGCGCAGATTGACTGACTTAACACCGTTTTAATGAGGTATGGTTGCACAACGCAGCTCTTTGATTTCAAATCCTCTTCGGTAGTGGCACGTGAATCGCTACCGGATGCATTAATTAGAAACTTCCGGGAATATGTAATCCGGGAACGTCGCTTTGTTATACCAATTACTGCGCGTCAGCATATTAAGAACAAGCAATTCTGATAAACAACAATGCAACTATTCTAAGAATAACTGCTCGTGTTTATTTATTTATTTATTTATTTATTTATTTATTTATTTATTTATTTATTTATTTATTTATTTATTTATTTATTTATTTATTTCAGTATAGCACGGACCGTCCAAGCAGGAGTGGTAGTACATAAAATGGTTACAATTGTGTCGAAAGTGATGAATACATTCAAGAGAATAGTTCAGTGTTGGATGGCGTGTAAGTGTCTAAACACCAGTTTCAAAGATGCAGTTCTTAGATCACATGCGAGCACAATTCAAAAATGTAACATACTAATTCGAAGAAAAGATAGGCTCCAAAGATTTGCTCTAAAATTTAAAGGCGAAACCCTCCTTACATTCCTGTTTAATAATTACTGATTACTTCGGCCTAATGCGGGGATCTTATTGTTGTGGTTTTCCCTATTCCGTAGAATCACACGAAAATGTCAGTGTGTTATAGGACCACCAATACTCCTAGAGTAGGTCACGTAAAATGCACGATTCAAACGTCGCCAGCATCTTGGCCCAAAGGCGTCTGGCGGAGGCGTTGTTCTCACATTAGGCATGCCGTGAATGACCGCATTGCGGTGAACATCATTGCACAAACCGGTACACTGCCAACAGTGCGGACTGAATGAGAGAGCTGGTGCTGGACTGATGACCCGAAGGTCGTGGGATCGATTCCCGGCAGCGGCGGCCGCATTTCGATGGAAGCAAAATTGCTAGTAGATTTAGGTGCACGTTAAAGAACCCCAGGTGGTCGAAATTTTCGGAGCCCTCCATTACGGCGTCTCTTATAATCGCATCGTGGTTTTAGTACGTAAAACCCCAACATTTATTATGAACGAGAAAGCTCGGATGGCAAGAGTATAGGCGTGCGCAGGATTCTCCATTAGGGGGGCGGAGGGCAAGATTGATCGCAGCCCCCCCCCCCTTCCCTCGTTGGTCGAGTCCGAAAGAAAACCAGCTCCGCAATGGATGCAAAAATGAAAATGAAGCGATGACGTGCTTCGCCCAAAGGCCTACCTTTGGTCCCCTGTTTTCCGGGATCAAAATGGGAAGTAAACAGTTCCTTGAATGTAGCACCCGGTGTCCTCGGTCGCCATTGTCGTCAAAAAGCATGCGCGGTCATAATTCTGCGCATTAAAAATGACGTGAAATGTCTGACTGAGCAAAGGTATTGGGGCAGAATTGGCGCCCCCCTTTAGACAATTAGGGGGTACACCCCTGCGCCCCCCCCCCCCCCGTGCGCACACTTATGCGCAAGAGTGTGACAATTTGAAACTATAGAATCATTTTCTGGATGGAAAGCGCGTGAAAAATATAACTTTATGCCGCCCTTCGGTTTGTAACAGAGCGGAACCACGACCGCCGGGAAAACGTAGAAAACGTTGAAAATGTTATGTGTATGGTGCCTGTTCTTTCTTAAGGCTGAGAAAACAGCCATGGAAACGGTGGGCTGCCTTTGCCTGGCTCCCATCCAGCAGCGCATAATTCCTCACACTTTCGCAACATTCCAGTCGGGACAAGATGCAAACAGCGCATGGGGGCTGGAGAATTCATAAGTCATACGCAGGAAAATATCGCTATGTCACAAATGAAGTTTACCCTACAGACACAACGACGCGAGCTTCCTGGCAACGAACAGCGAACGAAGAAAAAATAAAGATTTCGTAAGGTAACGATAGCAAGAATTTTAAAGACTACATGCTTGAAACAATTAATGCTGCGAAGGCGCGAAAGCCTCGATGGTGCGAAGCGCCGGTGAGCGTGCTAACGATATGCTAATACGGGCTCCTAACGAAGTTTCCATGATTTGCCGGCACAGTCTTGTACGAAAAACGCTAACCAAATTGATAACGCCGCGTTCGCAAGGAATTCCAGTATTCATGAATCTTGGTCCATTTTTTTTTTTATCTTTGCACCGGCGCAGGCCGCAGCTGTGTGCCAGAGCTGATTAGCGAGGGGCGAGCATCGACCACAGGCTGCGAGCGAGCGCACAAAGGGCAATTAGGCCGTTTCTAATTGAAGAGCGGCGCGTCATGCCCCCTAGTGGCCGCTCTGACCACAGGTCGATTCCCAAGATGGATCGTGTTGCGCTTTCAGCATGACTGATTCCCCGATGGCGCATGCTATACCCGGTTTGGCTGGCGCTGAATTACGAAATTAAACAAATTTTTGGAAAAAATTTGCCCCGAATTACCCAAAAGGACAATGTTGTATTGCGTGAAGCATAAGTAGAGTGAGTCAGAAACAGAGTATGTATTGTTTTACTGCATTGTGAACGTGCGCCTTCCGAAGGGCCTTAATAAAGTTTTTTCATCCATCCATTATTTGTCAGTTAATTCGACACGCTTCGCATGAACTATAGGCTTTTTTCCCAGATTTGTTGATGTCCTAGCGTATATTCAGCCCTAATCATAGTTTAATACCATTGCTTGTATGCGACTACTTAATATCACTGGAGCAGTTGCTGCGCAACTATATCTCAGATATGTTTTAACGTTCACCCATAAAATTCGTCTGAAGAACCAGTTGGCTTCCAATAGTATGCTTCGCATTAATACTTATGCTGTACACTACGCTATATTTTTGAAAGATATTCAGATATGCACCTGATGACGGAAGTACTTATTAGTGTATCATTAACGATAAAGCATTCTAGCATAGCGTAATACATAATTTGTCCTTTTTTGGTTCGTCACGTAACCTTCACACTAAATTTGTTCTCAAGAGATTAACTCGAAAAAAAATTGCCGAAACTTGCACTAAGCCGCGCAAGGCTTGAAACAGCGAAGCTGGATGAAATCTGAAGACGAATCTGGTTGCTTCTAGGTTGTTCTTAGGTTGCTTCTAGGTCGTTGCTAGGCTTTAGATAGGTGATGCTAGGTTGTTTCTACGTTGATCCTCAGCGCAGAGAGATTCGAGTTAAACAACAGAGTCACAGACACGACACGGATGTCCAAACTCCAGACACAGAAACTCGCGCGGAAACCAACCTCATAGATCAACAGGCACGTTAACGTTGGCGGTAGCCTTCCATCGCTTCGGGGTCTTCTCGCAGCCGCCGTTGCCTTTCCCGTTCCCTAGTATTCTCTCGTTGTACCTACTCGGGGTCTTCGGCTCGCCGCCGTCGCTCCGCAGCCATTTGTTCCCGGACTAACTGTTGCCCTCTTCATTTTTAGTGGACCAGTGTTGAGTAGTGGAATTCACCCGATTTCTGTGGCACAAACCAGTTTGTAATGATGATAGTTTTTGCCTTATTCATTTTTATTGGACCAGTAGTGAGTCGTGGGATTAACCCAATTTATGTGGCACATACCCGTTTATGATGATAGTTTTTTGGTTCGTCGTACAAGGAACGATTTGCTAAAGAGCTTCGCTCTCGAAAGAGAATGCGTAAGCGGTCACCAAGGACATGGGCGTCGTAGCTGCAATCGAAAAATGCCGGCACCTAGCTCACGCACGCAGTCTAGACACGTAACACCCCCCCCCCCTTCCCCTTCCAAACAAACGAAAAAAAAAGACATTTTAGCGGCAAGCACAGAGGAATTACAACTTTGATTCATCCGTGCGTCCTTGTCTTTTGATCGCTGTTGTTGATTCGACGATGACAGCATCTATTATCGGTGCCTCTTTGTCGGAACCTTCATAGACTTGTGTCCTTGTACGAACCTCGAAGAGCAACATGAACGCACATGTAAAGACTGAGTCGGGACGTGTTGTCAACTTGTGTGGCGGCATGGAAACAGTCAAATGTTCGTTTATGATGCGATGTGTGCCTTTGTTTTTTTCGCAAACATCTGGAGTGGGGAGTGAGGCATTCTGTCACTCAACGCGAAGCCACGATTTGTATTGTCGAAGTCTGTGGCAACATTTGATATATAGGGCATCATGCAAGAGCTTTCACGCGCAGAGCTGAAACGCCTTGGAGATATGTTGCCTGGAATTACCTTATATCAGAAATGAAACGAGACACATCCACCATGCCCTACCTCTTAGCCAACGGTTTAAGTATTTTACTTTAAAACATAAAATGCCATAATTCATATAGTCCCACCAACGTTCCAGTGGTTCCCTTTTATTTTTTCTTGCGTTGCTCTTCTTAGTCTACGTTAACATTATTTTGTCATGGCGTCAAGTTATCCGAAAAGCCAGATTGCTGAAATTTTCAATACGATTTGTCAGTGTGACTCGCATAGCGAATAGAACTTTTTCACGGATGGCTCTATTATATCATGCAAGGGAAGCGTGTCGCTACAGCAGAGCACCCAGCAAAGAAGCGAACAGTTTTATCAGAAATTTAGCACGAGACTGCCGCACTGCACTACGGCGCCTTGTACTGTAAATATTTTCGGTTGGACCACAGATCGATACAAAGTACGCTGCAGACGCAAGCCACTCCGAGTCAGACATCTGAACCATGTCTCGTATGAAATACTAAAGGCTATGTTCCGCTACGTATGTCTTGCTGAAAAAAAAAACGCCGCAATAATGTACAGCACAGCAAGCGTCGTTCACACTTCAGCTACAAGTTCAGCGGTACGAATTTAATATTTTTTTTCGGCAAGACAACCAAAGTATAGACCAGTAGTGTTTGTTCTCACCATCTGGTTAACCTCGCTACCTTTTTTTTTCTCCCTCTGTCTCCTTCTTAATCGTGTGCCATCTTGAACTGCGCTGGTTATTGCCCGAGGAGGGTTATTTACTTCACACGCGTTTATCCATAAAATACCTTAACCAGTCACTGACAGAGCAAGTGTAAACATGCGTACGCGCCGCAGTGTAACGTCTGAAGCTTCCACCAAGCTTTACTTTTCAAAACCAGGCATGCTACAACTCTTTCTGCATTTGGTCTGATTATGCTTGTCCTTTTACCGAAAGAAGTATCCTACTTGCATTGGTCAATGCTTCACCTTTAAAGCGCTGTATCCAACGTGTCAACGACATGCATTACTGCAAGCAAGGTTCGAGTGACGTCCTGCGCGCCACGCACGTGCGGCAGGTTAGAGATGAACGACATCGGTTCTCGGAACTCCGGCAGGTACGACATGCAAGAGGCGGTCGTGACGCACAAAGTCGCGCTCTTGTCCAAGACGATGTGCGACACACCCGACACGAAGGGCTAGTGCGCAGCCTAGCGTCTTAAGATGCGATATATCTGCAGAGGTTGCACATCTTATGACTCTATACAAGAATGACATATGTTTGATCTGTCAGTTTACAACCGCTCCGTGTCAGTCACGTTCGTTGCAAAACGGCCTAACGACTCTCGTGGCTTGCCGGTGGTAAGGAAACTGTCTTCGTCATCGGGTGAAGAAACAACTGTCTTTCAGAAAATCGTCCCATCCGTAGGGCGTGACCGAAACGAGTTGTCCTTGGCGAGAAGGCGAGCCTCGCTAAACAAGCAAAGCATCCAGATTGTACAGGCAAAGCGTGACCCTGGAGCAATTAGAGGGCTGTCCTCCTGGTGACGCTTCAGTATACGACCGTCATTGCCCGAGTGAGGTGGGTGTGTCAAAGAGGCGACGGCTCTGGTCCCACCCAAGTCTCGTCCAGTTCAACTGCTTGCTCGGATTGAACACGTTCCTCCACTGGCTGCGCCCTTTCTTTCTTTGTCTCAGCGAAGTCGTGGACAGTGCACAGTGTAATTGTTGTCTTGCTGATTATATCAGTGGAGATGAATATTCTTGAACACTGGATGTCACTGGAGCAAACATGTTGACAAGTGGTCTTGTCTACTGCAGTAGCGGGTTACAGCAGTAGTACGACAGCCTCGAGCAGTTCGCGTCACTGATTTATATCATTAACATTGCCTCAGTCGCAATGGTATATCCAAAAGCACCGCTCCGTTTGTTTCTACAAGACCCCGCTTCTCAGAAGACTCGCAAAACTGATTACAACACCGAGTTCAGCCGCTGAAACGTCTTCGCGAAAACAATGACTCGCGGATCGGTCTCTGCCTGGTACCTCCGTTTCACACCGCAACGTGAGGCATAGACACTTTTCTTTCTGAGAAGCGGCTTCCCGTCAAAGAAATGAAAAAGCATGACGTCTCGGGAAACAAGGAAGGTATACGTGCATATAGGATCGAGCCTATCTGCGTGCCGAACGAGTCACGTAGTAGGCATTCACTTTCGCCCGTGCTAGGCACAGCTTGACCTCGTCTCAGAGGGTGCATGGTGTACACGTAGCGCGTCGACCCACTTCAATTCGTCTTATACGCCTACGCGGGTGAGGTACACGTTCGTCGCAATCGACGTAGCGTTCTTCTCGCGCCTGGTCGTCCTTGTGAAGAGAAATGACATTGCCCCAATCCTGGAGAAATCCCAAGAAATCCCTGCCTCGTTGTTCCATCGGCAGTGCCAGCAGCTCCTGTTTCAGCTTTTCCGAGCAAGAAGCTTACGATGGAGCTGAAAATGGGACGCCGTAATGATGTCTTTTGCTCGCACCGTGGTGCCGCTTCCGTCTTATCCGTAGCTCGGGGGAATACCAGTACTCAAAAGATGCGCTACATCCGTCTTGGACACTGTAGCAGTGCTGACGCTCCACGCCTTGATCTAATGGCTGTGTAAATGTTCTCTCTTCTTCTTTCATGTTCAAGGCTGAACACGAGGAGTAAAGATCGTAGTCGTAGGGCCCCATTATCGAGTGGCAGGTGACTGTGAGACATGCGAAAGAAATGTTTCAAGGCAAAGTAAACACGCTCGAAATTGACAATGCTTAAACGTGTTCTTAACGTTCAACTGCGATTTCGTTTAAACAAAGTGCAGATGTTCATTGATACCAGGCCTTGTCTAAGAGGTGGCTAGCAGACTCAAAGGACAACTAGACAAAATGAGAGTGGAGGCGTTAGGCATACCTGAAAGTCTGGCCAGAAGTTCAATATGATAGGATTCCTGCAACTTTGGCCGGAGGGTCGTCCGTAAAGCTTCGTGAAATTTGCTGGTTCCTTTATAGCAGCGCAACATGAAGGTGACGCAAAAAAGGAGGCAGGTCTAGGTTGCCGTGGACTTGTCTCACTACATTTCACTTCTTCAATCTATCTCTCTCAGTACATGTGTTCCGTTAGCTATGACGAATACCAGGAATATGACAAACATGCATGCTATGTTACAAAATTGCTATATGTGCTGAATATCACTCATATAAAAACTGTTCTTATGACTCCTACGAAAAGCGCTTGCCGTTAACGAACTTCAAGGTAGATGGCGATTATTTACATGAATACATAGAGCGCGACATCCACAGGCGAAAAAGAAACCGATTAGTACGTCAGTTATGTTAGCAAAACTAGTTAATGCATCCGAAATCTATTCTTCCTCTTGGAGAGTTAAGGATGCTTAGGTAGAGCAAGCTTATCAAATAATGCTGCAACACTCCGCTTTCGCAAGTAGGACAGTCATATCGCCTGATGCTTCGCGCACTGTGCTATGTCAAGTAAGACAAACGGTCGCTCATATATTCTCCAGGTCCTAACCAATATGGGCGCCTGCCGCGGCAAGTTGGGTACATTGTTGGCGGTCCCCTGGACCCTCGGTCTCGTAAGGCGCACGCTTTTGTTGTGAAATATTCCGTCCGGCTGGCATTGTCCGCAGCTAGAAAACCATCCTTGGAATACTGCCAAAGTAGTTGTAATTGCGCTCACGGTTCAAAAGGGGAAAAAAAGAGAGATAATTTAGGCAAGCATGACTAATGAGGGAATCACTATGCAGGTGTTTGTACATTAGTGCAGATTTTTTATCGTTATTATTGTGAACGCGCGTAGTAATGAACTGTACTACTTTCCTGTAGCAACCAAGTTCATTTAGTATCATTTATGTTTTTCCCTGACACAACAATTTATCGCTGTTTCTAACGACATATTTGTGTTTTCGTGTCGTGGGCGTGTGTCTTCTTAGAGTCCTCGTTTACTTGCGCTATACCTTATAATTCGTAAATGCCTTACCAAAAATCCCGCATTGGGGCTTTAGTTGTGGCCAACGTTTTCGATGCCATGAGTATCAGGCAATATTGGAAAACCGGAGTGGCACCGACAAAAGCAAAGGTAACTAAATTTGCAAGAAAGGACAAATAACTTTTGGCACAGGTAGCTATGAACTGTCAATGAAGGATTTAGGCAACGTAGCTGAGAAGAAGAAGCAAACAAGAAAATTTACAGCAAACAACGGTGACACCTGATAAAGTAAGGACACGTTTAACGCGCTCTGTGGGTTAATGATGCTAAGGATAATATGATGTGGCCCGGTCCTGGTAGCTCAGCAGTTGAGCTGTTGCGCTGCTACGCACGATGTCGCCGGTTCGATTCGCAGCCACAGTGGGTGAATCTCGGTTACGGAGAAACACGAAAGCGCCTTTTTAATTAGACTTAGCTATATGTTAATGAACCCCAGGTGGGCGAAATTAATTCGGAGTCCCCCACTGCAGCGTTCCACATGCCGTACAGTGTTTTCGGCACGCCAAACGTCATAATTTTGACTAAATAGTTTCGGTGTGAAACAGGGTAAAAGTTTTCAAGCGCTTCACAATTAGAGATCCGCATTTTCTACGGTTGTTCCACGCAGCGAAGTGAATTCGATAGACGCCGAGCAAGGAGCTCCGTCCGCTAACCAGCGCCTTTCTGCATTTTTCTTCGGAAGGACACGGCACTGGCGTTGATCGGTCGATCACGTCGCGAGTCGTGCAGCAACGCAGCAAGTGCGACAATGCGCCGGAGGTCGGGGAGAGGCAAATGCCGTCGCCGACGCCGTCGCATTGTTCGCTTTTTCACGCCCTGCTGCCGAAATGTAGCTGTTACGCGCAATGGCTTTTTTTTTTTTTCTCGTCGCAATGCCGGCCGGCCGGCGGTGCTGCTGGTCCGTGCTTTCCTTACGGCGTGGTCTGCGGCGAGTGCGCTTGTTTGGCGCTGCGCCAACAGCGCACTCGACGACCGGAAAACCGGTCCTGTCCGCAGCCAGCTGACGTTGTGCTCGCGCATGTACCCGAAATGTGCCTAAGAAGGGGGAGATGGGTGTCTTTTTTTTTTTTCCTTCTGACGTCACCGCACGCCAGTGGTGGCTGAGGTCAGCTTTTAGACTTCGGCCAAGCCTGTTTACTCTCACCTCCTCCAACGCCGCCAGTGCCAACCCTTTCTCAGTGGCGCATCCCTTTCAGACGAGCGTTTGTTGATAGAGGCGCGCGAAGCCGCCTCGCCGTGGTGATGTTTAACCAAGCTCACGGGGACCGGCCTCTAAATGTTCGATCTGAATTTTGGACAGCGCGTGCCGCGTGAAGCTCATTTCTTGTAGGGTCTCGGTCCCAGCTAGTTGGCAATATGACAAGTTCAGAACGGTAAGCGCTCTAAGACGCCGACCATTCAAACGAAAGAAAGAGGAGACTCAGAGAAGGGAGCGTTAAGTGTCTCCCTTCTTTAGTGCGACGCCCAGTGCATGCCGTATGTCGTGGCACCGTGGTCGTGGTCGCAGTAATATTTTTTTTTCCGTGCTCTACCTCCCGGATGATGATCAAAACATTATTTCTCCCAAAAGAGGGGACCGACCCAGAGATCGGTTACGCTGCTTAGAGGAGGTCAGCGGGAATGCCTTGGGACGCCGCGGCCTCCAATGCGCGTCCCGGGCTATGTTGTACAAAAAGTCTTGCTTTAGTTTGTCCACCCGCCTCTCGCCGTCGAAACCGTATACCAGTAGGCCCTGTGTGTACCACACGTGCTCTCAGCACGGAATGCTGCACACGAAACTCGAAAATAAGTATACAGCCTGCTGATTTCCTGCAGTGCTGGATTAGAAGTGGGGACGCATACCGAGCCATGACGTCGCTGAGGTTATGTTCGCGTCAGTCAAAACTTGTAAAAAAAAATTAACAATACTTTGCTCTTGATTCTCACTTTTGTTTTTTCTGCACAACATTTCAATTCAAACAACAAATTCGAAGTGCAAAGCTCTACATTTAGTGGAACTGCGGTGCTGATATTTCCAGTTTCTAATAAACCCTCTCTCTCTCTTATAATAATGTCAAACTCATGACAGAAAACCAGCAAGAATCATGAGTATGCAACACACCTCTGTGGCAGGAACCTGTACTTCGCTTCGAGATGGAGATCTTCACAAACCATTCAAAAAGTGCTTCTGATAAAATGTCGCCTACTTAATGGCTGGAGAGTGAAAGCAAAAGCGAAAACAAAAAGAAACACGTTGCTATGCTGCAGGCTCGACATAAAAATTACGAGTTTCTGCTGCGATTACTAACGAACACAGCTTCACAGTAATTGGCCGCTACCTAGCTTAAACCGCACTTACATTAAGAGAATAGCATGGTGGTTTCATGCCATGAAGACAGTCCTATGTTACTCGCCCGATATCCGACTCCTTACCGTAAGAAACTGATGACGAGAAAGCGGGAAATATTCGTGACCTGTCTCGCTCTAGCGTGTAATGATTGATTGCGCCCGTCACGCACCAAAGCGGACACAAGAATGGCGTAGCTTTCTTAAGCGGGATATTGCGTGCCAAATTAGAAGAAACTCGATGCATGCCGGCCGCAGTGCCTTACTTGCAGCCGAATTCAGGAATGCAGTACGCATACATTATGCGATAGATGCATCGGAGTTATTGGAAGCCGAGGCCACGATGCAAGATGTAAGAACAGAAAGAAAGTGGTAGGCATGCGCTAAAATTAACGCAGCTATAGGAGCGAAATAAATCCACGCGGTGATAAACCAGTAATGCATGTTCTGACCCTGTTACGAGAGCTTGCCACAGGTAACGAACTTTATTAAGGCGAAAGCCTCAGATGCCTCATCGTGAAAATTGACCGTTGGCGTCAACATGAGTGATGCAAAAATCATTATGTGATGACGTTAACTTATGGCGCCAGCATGACGTCACAGGATCACCTTAATTTATGACATCCCCACCACGTTATCGCGCCGTCACTATGACGTCACCGGATGACGTCATCACGTGGCATCGTCGCTTGGTCAAAGGAAAGCCGATCCCGGAGGCACTGCAATACCACGCGAGGCGCAGAAAGCTTCCAATGCCTCCGATCCCGGAGGGCAGTGCAAAACCACGTTGGGTGTGGAAAGCCTTCGGGGTGGATGCCCCACCCCGAAGGCTTTCATTTATATACAATCGAGTGAGACGAAAAAGAAGAGGAAGAGGTTGGCTTCCGCCTTCCAGTCGTCTGAGGCAAATGCATAAAAGGTCGCGGGATTGAATCCCGGCCGCGGCGGCTGCATTTTCGATGGAGGCGAACATGTTTGAAGCCCGTGTACCTAGATTTAGGTGCACGTTAAAGAACACCAGGTGGTCGAAATTTCCGGAGCCCTCCACTACGGCGCCTTTCATAATCATATCGTGGTTTTCGAACGTTAAACCCCAGATATTACTATTGTTATAGGCAAACGCATAAGGGATCCTGTGGGTTTTATTGGTGCACCACCGGGGCGTCCTCTACTGGAAGGCGTCGGCTGCTGGTGGAGTCGAGGACTCAGTCCACAACTCTATATGCCGGAGATGTCGTTGAATCTTGTCGTTTACGGCAGCAGATTACTTTAGAGAACTGTATACGACTAGTACACAGCTCCATCTTTTACAGGACGTGCGTATTGCGTTCTTACACTTAATAGAGCATGGGATACATGCGCGTCTCTCTTTGCCGATGTGAGGTCGCGCCTACGAAATAAGCTGTATCCATAGAGACTGAGCGCTAAGCTACTCTAGGGAAGCTGCAAGCCTGTGACTGAACGTTTCAGTGCGCTGTAACCAAAGTACCAAAGCGTTGCCCGCGCTTTCCTGGCATCTGAGTCTAAAGAGAAAACAGCATCAATGGTGGGAACTTAGGACAGTATTTCAGCTTTCGCGATGGATGGATGGACGCGAAACTTGATTGTAAGCCCTGAGGTGCACGACTCAAAGCGCAGCGGGCCGCTCCCACGTTGGGACAATGAGGCCAAGCCCAACCGCCGCATCGTGGGCCCTCTGGACAGCCCATAGTTGAGCCCCGACATCGGGGCTCTTGATAGCGGATAGCCACTTGTCTTGACAAACTTTTATTAGATGCGTGCGCAATGGACGAGCTTGTTTGGCATTATCAGTGTATATGTCTAGCCTATCTGCCATTACAGCTAAAAGCTGGTGTACCGCTTCACCTACACTGTTCTCAATTTGCATTTTTGCATTTTATTCAGCCAATTTCTTTTTTCATTTTTTCGTGCAGGACGTGAGAAAGACACCAAGAAAGTATCCAGAACCACACTTGATTGGCGCCTTCGAGGCTGAACCGTAAGAAAGCGTACTTGGATAGGAAAACATGGGCTCAACGGGAATACTGCTACTCCTCTTCACTCTGGGCGCAATCTGCCTGCGCGGCTTAGTCGAGGCGCAAGGTGGTGAGTGCGTTTACAGCCTCTGTATGCACTAGAGTTCGTGATGGGGTGACGAACTTGGTGTAAGCTTTTGCGCTTACGCTGCAAGGTATAAAACCAACTCAATCATCTTTCCATTCTATTCTAAAACAATGCGATGCACCATATATACATCGTCTTTAATGTTACACTAACAGTATTTCTTGTAAAGAAGACCAGGCTAGCTACAGAAAACTCTCTTGCCACGCAGTTTATATGCTACAAGGTACAACATTTTCTCGAGCAATAATGTCATCTACCCATAACTAAGAAACACTTCTCGATTAATTTTCTAGCTGTCCAGATTGATGTATGCGCTTACATTTGAAATATTACGGCAGTCGTCTCAGAAGACAACTTCAGTTTGTTCGACTCTTCAAGAGTGCTATTCTTCCATAAGAATCGGCATAAATTTTGACACTCATTCAGCTAATTTCTAATCTAGACTAACGGATCTCTACAAAATGTCAAGCCCAGATTATGACGCAGCTTACTGCGCGTGGCTTATAATTTACAATATCAACGAGGTTCATAATAGCTTGCGCTCTTCTTGTGGGGCTGATGACAACAAGGAACGACTGACGTTTCTCTTTTCTTTCACGCTGACCCTTCCCTCCCGACTAATGGTTGTAGCGAGATCCACGACTGATAACGAAATTGTCTTACTAAACGTCAAATCCGATGATGACGAACTTCTAGAAACAGACGCACTCTATATAGGAGTAACAAACAAGGTGAAGTTGTCTTGATTTGAAGATTACGTTGACGTAAGCTCAAATCTATGCTTCGAATATTAACACATACCACAATCGCGATATACGACTCCAGTTAGTCGCGAAAATAACGTCCGCAAAAAGACCACGAATGACTTGCCAAGCGGATATTGTGTAACTAGAACCGAGGTTTCATTAGAATTACTATTAGAGCTTTACTCTGAAAATGCTGCAAAAGGTCTCCCGTGCGTTATGACCAAAGATTTTGTCACTCAAACTACCATGACCCGCGCTATTTTCGCAACGACCTTGCGTTTCACAAAGCTTATGCGTACCGAAATCATGTTCGCAGCGTTCTCCTTCGAATTTCCCGATGATGATGGCTGCCGGACGCCTTTCAACGAGCCAGGCAGCTGCCTCGAGCTGGCCAGATGTCCGGCGCTTCAATCAGTACGGGACTACAACTTCTTGCGACGCTACATCTGCGGGTTCTCGCGAAACGTGCCTTTGCTCTGCTGTCCGGGCGGTGGAGAGCAGAGGCCTCCGACTCGCCCGCCGACTCGTCCACCGACCCGACCTCCCACTCGACCTCCGACCCGCCCTCCAACCCGGCCTCCGACGAGGCCTCCTACAAGGCCTCCAGTTAGGACTCCGCCCCCAACGCGGGACAATTCCGACCTCGTCGAAGGACCCAGGATTGCCAACTACCCACGTTTCCTACCAGCTGGTAAGCGTTGTTTGTGTTACACTTAATGGAGTTTGAAATTCAATGAACAAAACGTTCGACTCTTCCGAAGCCAGAGGTGAGCCCATTGCAAAACGAGGTACGCAAAGACCAGATAACTTGAGTAGCTCCACATGTTATCGTTGATTAATGCCTCATCATTCTGAAGACGCACACTGCTGACACTAGCAACATTCCTACAGCGGCCACTTCGGCTCATAGCGAAGTGGGCTGACGCATGAAGTCCAAACTTAAGTGCACCAATGTTAACAAGCTTCCGGAAATCATTCTCCGGCGCGGCCAGCCATTGCTCACCAGCAGAAGCATGGTCCTCGACAACAAGTCCAGCCACAGCTCATGTAATAGGTCGCACGTTTGTGGACCTCTTCTCCCGAAAGCTAGCCTCGATTTTCCGCATCACACTGGCAATTTCTAATAGATTCGAATCATCCGATGAAACATTTTGTATGCCAAACTTTTACAGTAGAGCTGGTATGGTCGAGGTTTGCCGTATGTCGTAGATAGAAAACTGTCACCATAATGAACTGGCACGCGCGCTCTTCGTCCTCTTCTTCGTCGCCTTCCTCTTCTTCCTCTTCTGCTTCGCTCCCAGAACACGCTCGCCGATTTGTCCGGCGTGGGATGCAACAACTCTCATGGGCGCGAGAACGAGTACAGAGAGAGAGAGGGAAAAAGAAATATAGGTTGAGAAAGAGAGAAATTCCTGGCGAAAAAAAAAATTCTTGGCGAGGTGGGACTCGAACCCGCATCCCCAGGATCCGAAGGCGAGCGTTGTAACCACTCGGTTATCGAGGCACGCTAAGAGAGCATATGGCAAGGTCTTGTATAGCAAAGGGGTGGGAAAGGGAAGTGATGATGAGGGGGACAGATGTGAGAGTGAAGAGGAGGGAAAGGAGAGGCGAGAACGAGTACAGAGAGAGAGAGAGAGAAAGACAGATAGAATGAACTGGAAGAAAGAGTAAAAAAAAATGGAAGGCGAGAGAAAGACAGAAAGAATGAGAAAGGGAAAAAAGGGAGAACGAAAGAGAAGAAAGACAGATAAAGACAGAAAGACAGAGAAACAAATAGACATACAGAGAAAGAGATCACGGACTAAAAAATATAAGAAATAGAGCAAGCATACCCATGTATAGTATAGCAAAGCGTGGCAAAGAGACAGGGGAGAGGGTAAAAGACTAGCCAAGCCAGGAGCATCTAGGTGCCCACCAGCTCTGCTGTGACCCAGCCTTGCGCGACTTAGTGCAAGTTGCGCAATTTTTATTTATTTTTTTATTTTTTATGAAGAGTTAGTTGACCACACAGTGGCACTGAACATCTGGAGCATACAACTTTTTGTCATTCGCTGTTTGTTTTCTGTACCAGATCAATGTGGCGAATTACAGATCTCAGCGCCGTGCTTATTCATGCTTGACTGATTAATGCGAGGCGTCTGTGTACTATCTTTCGCAGCGTGCGGCATGACCAATGTCAGTGTGAGCCGCATCGTCGGAGGCCGCGAGTCAGAACCAGGCGCATGGCCTTGGATGGTGAGTCAACTACTTCCTAAGCTCTACGCACAACAGCCAACTGATTTTCTTTTTTCTCTTATTTTTTGGCTATAGTTGTCTTCGAAATCGGCATACAATCCCTTAAATCAGTTTACGGAAATTTTGGCAGGAGATTAATGAACAGTGGAAGAGACAGACATGCGGAGCGATCGCAGGCCCTGATTGCCAGGCTAACCCCGGCTGCAGAAACCACCTAAATCAATTAACCCCTTCAGCACCTAGCGCACAACACAAGACAAGGACCGAGTGAAAACGACGAAGACAGGCGCTAACTTCAAACAGATTTATTTTTAGAGCGTCACGCTCCTATATACGGGACTGATGAAAAGCCTGCGCAACCGCCTTCGTCTCATTTGTCAATTAACCACCTGATAAAATAACAAGATTTTAAAGAAATGGCGGGAAAGAATTTGGGCCGAGTTAGATAAACGTACCCTGAACGCCAAGCAGTTATCGTGCATGGCGATGATGACTCACACACTGTGCATGACTCACACACTGTGAGTCATGAGAGATAAATTGACAGGCAGTAAGTACATTGCTAAATCGATTATATACACCGCGATTTCTGCACAAACGATATACAGTATCTTTCCGCGTGGTCCGATGCTCGAGTCGTGTGACCTTAAGGTGAGGTGTTCACTTGCAGGCGGCTATCTACATCAACAGCGGTGGCGTGAACAGCGCTGCCTGTGGCGGAGCCCTGGTTACGGACAGGCACGTGGTGACCGCTGCACACTGCGTCGTCGTCGGACATCGAGCGACCAAGTACGTATATCTGCTGTGAATTCACTGACGAGACACCGAATGTCAGTGCATTGGTCAAGATACATCCCACTGAGATTCTCCAGTACGATACACCTGACACTTTCCGATCTAGCAGCGAAACAATGAAGCCGATTAAGCCAACACGCCAGAGCATACATTTCGTCATAGCGTAATGACTGCATGCGAACGTCTTTACGCTGTGTCGTCTCTCTTTTTTTTTTCATCTCTTTTCGGCTTCTATTTTCCTCTTCCAGTGTATGCACGCAGGTCATAATCATATCTCGCAGTCTTTCTTCGTCTTTTTTTTTTTTATTTCACATTAGGCTGCGTTTGAGTCGTCAACGAAACACTATCGCCTGGAGAAAGTTTGTGACCGAACGTACACCAAGCTACCTAGGCCTGCAAGCAGGCTTTCCCCGTTTACGCTTAATGATGTGAAAAATTACCGATACTGTGGTTGATAAGCTTTCCACGGTCATGACACAATAATTAAAAAACGTTGGCGAGTATCTTTAACATAGACAATGCTCGTTGTTGTTTAAGAAAAAAACACGTAATTACTTCACCGACTACCTTACGTGGATAATTGGTACGATTTCATGGTTACAGGGAGAGCGAAACCGAGAAGGACCGTGCATCGACGAAGCACGACGCACAAGCGCTGACTTAAAAATTTATTTAGCGCTCGTGTTATAGCTATTTTATTATATACTCTATCGCTGTGAATGTCTCGCAGCCTGTCACTCCACAGCTTCAGATATGAACGAAAGAACCCTGTCCCACTGTCAGTATGATGCGCTCAGAAACAAATCGTCTCGTTCCCAATTATCTCTAGTAGGAACATTATATTGCACTTATCGTGCGTTTTTTGGAAGAGCCAGGAAGGGTATATGCGTGCGTGCGCGATGCTCCTGAGCTTCGTGCAAGTTCATTGTGAGATTCAACAGTGAACCACATCGAATTTCACCTTTTACTTTGCCCATGTCCGCGTAGATTTCGCGCCCTGTGATCAGACACATACCAACCATTCTCTATGAGACTTAAATCATCCTGACTTTTTTCATTCGGCACGTACAAGGGGGATGGAAAGAAACGCGAACAGCGCGGCACACTGTTTTCACCATGCTCTGACCTTGGTGGCATTAAAGAGATGTTACATGGTTCTTGATTGTATCATGGATGACTCTAGTGGATATTTGTCACCATCGAGGCCACAACCGTTTGAAAATAAATGCGCAACAGCAGAGAATGTAGATGCCGCATGTTCGTATTTCTTTCCATCCCCAATGTACATAGCCCGCTCTGGGAAAGGACGGAAAAAAACTATTAATGCTACTATAGCCCAAACTTCATCGACCAGGGTCGAAAGAACACAACACACTCACGTCCCTCGTCCCTCGTCTCTGAAGTTCGCGCTATAATAGCATCAATAGATTACCAACCAGCCCAAACATGCACATTGCTAAACCACTATTAGTCTACGTCACGGTGTAAGAAAAATAATTGGTCTAAGTCATACGCATATCGTACTTATCAGTTTCAGAGTTCTGAACTCAAAAATGAGCATCTGTGCTCTCAAGGACGCCATATTTTATGCTTCAGGAATATGATTTGAAACAATCGCTGATTCACGTGGAGCAACCCTACAATGCAGCGATGAAACCGCGGCATGGTTCCAAACTCACGCGCACCCAGCAACTCTGGAGTAGCATTGAATGTCGAGCTTCATAGGGCGGTTCTGCTCGAGGATTCGTCAGTCGAGCGGTGGGACCCGCCTCTGATCCGGGGGACCCTGGTGAAGCCAGAATCACCCGGATCAGAGGCGGGTCATACCCCAATATTACGCATTATTACCTCAGCATTACGCAATCGCAGTATTACGCAATCATACCTCAATATTACGCAGTATTACCGGCTAACGAGGCAAGTAAAATCACCCCCGCACCACAAGTTAACCAAGCGCCAGGAGGTTGTCTGGCACAGAGTGCAAACACATTAATTCCCGTGCCGATACATTTAAGCGCGTGTAGACCCCGACACGAGTGACCCGCATTGCTCGCATTGTGGGTCAATAGCCACACTTAACCACATTCTCTGAGACTCTAGGGAAGACACCCCCCCCCCTCTCTCCCGATCTCCTGGCTATTCTCTCACTTGAGGGGCAGGAGGAGGTTTTGACCTCCACCAGCCTGGGAGCCCAGCTCCAGGATATACAGAGGGCAAAGGAGGGCGCCACCAGGCTCAGACCTCCATAAAGACTGACAATAATAAAAAGTGTTCTCTCTCTCTCTCTCTCTCTCTCTGCTTGTGTCCTAAGACATCTATCTCGCGCAGCCTGCCGGCGTCTTCGTTTACGGTGCGCCTGGGCGACCACAACCTGGTGAGGAGCGACGACGCGGTCAGCCCCGTCGATGTACCCGTGGTTAAGGTGGAACGGCACGCCGACTTTGTAGCGCGCACCTTCAAGAACGACGTGGCCGTACTCACGATGGAGCGTCCCGTGAGATTCAACAAGTTCGTGAGGCCCGTCTGCTTGCCGTACGGCGACGACTTCAAAACGCGTGACCTCAACGGGTACCACGCGTTCGTCACCGGATGGGGAACCACGGCATTCAGTAAGTCGCCTTCGCAACAGTCAGTGACGACAATATGCAAATAGAAAAAGAACTGCCCCATATCAAGGTTGTGGACGCGCACCCCAGGTGTCTCTGTTTTGGTTAACTGCGCATGCCATCTTAATCCCTTTTTACTTTGTATTACCCTCTTACTATTACTTTGACTACGCGGCTAGGTTTCCCTGGAGCCGCTGAGCTACGCAAAAAAAAAAAATTGTACCTACTTGTCCTTTCTAATTGTGACGCAATTTGTTAAGGGCAATGTTTTCCCACTTCTGTTAACTTTTTTGCAACAGTTATTAGTTTATCAGTAATAGTTCGCTCTTTTTTTTTTGCTAGTCACAAATGTGGTGGTGTCGTGATATCAACGAAGACTGCATCTGCAGATTGGCTTCATTTAAACATGGGAAAGCAGACTGACAGACGTGATAAGCATTACCATTCACTTGAGTAACAGTTCAGAATAAGTGAGTTTCCCGCCAAAAGAAATTATGTGGACGACTAAATTTGGAAGAAATTGTTCTTCTCGGAGTATCACGCATTCCAGTACTTATTCATTAGAAGTAGAACGCTTTCATGGAGCAGTGACAGAGTAAAGTTATGACAGGAGGAGGGTTTAGTGAACGCAGCAAGAGACGCACCGACTAGTCAACAAGAATAAATAGGCTCATTTAATTAAGCAGCACCTCAAGCTGATGAGCACAAACTTACCCTTTTACACATTGTTCGTATTCGTAGCCGCGAACAATAAGCTGACCAGTCTAATCCATCGTTTTGCTGCAGACGGGGAGTCCAGCGATGTGCTGAAGGAGGCGCAGATCAAGATATGGGACGAAGAATCGTGCAAGAAAGCCTTCCAGAAAGAAGTGCCCATCTCCAGCGTTTACCTGTGCGCAGGCGACGGCAACGGACGCCAGGACTCCTGCCAGGTAAGTGTTTTAACCTATATACGGGGTTTGTATAAAGAGTATCGGGTAAAATTTAGAAAAAAGATAGATTTATTAGAGATGTTGCTACAGTGCCTCAAAGTTTTCAAAGTAGATCCCTTGAGCTTCGACACACTTTTGCAAACGGCTTTTCCGCGGCTCGGAGGCTTTCCCGGTAGGCAGATTCAGGAAGGTCCTTATTGGAACTTCTTCTTGATCAACCTAGCAGACGTCCTTTATGGTCATCGTTATTGCTCCTCACGAGCTGACGCTCGCTCGAAGGCACGAAACCATCGTTTTTCAGCCATGACATTTGATTAAAGGGTGTTCATTTCAGACGTGCCGTCTCTTGCCCCTCAAGACAGCCTGGTAGCCGGCGGCCTTTGATGTCCAGCACAATCCTTAAAGAGACTGTCTACCGTCCTTCCTCACTTTTCTGTTTTGTACCGCAATAGAAAGCGTACCGTCTGAAGTGTCCAAACTTGCAGCGGTTTCTATGAAAAGTGATCATAAATTTTTAAAACATGGTTTTTCGATCTGCGTTTGGTCTTCTTCCATTGGCGTGAAACATGCCCACAACACTAGTTGGTGGACGCGATGACGATTGTAGTACCGGTAAAAATTAAAACCAAAAGCACACGTGATTTCTGCAGGACTACTTTATTTTCGCTGCGCAATAATGTAATGAATGTAACAGTCGTTCTCAGCGCGCTGGCGGTTAAATGAAGCCTTAATACACGATTACAGAACACTTGTTTCGCTGTAATCGCAGCCTATACGTTTATTTCAACACTGCTGCCGCAATCCAAGCCAAGTTGATTCATCACAAAGAGACGATAAAAGCATGCCTTCACAGCGCAGCACATGTGAGACATCCTAACAACAATACAGCGGCACAGAATGACTAGCGCGGAGGACCGCTTGGCATAGCTCATGAGTTGAATCAGACGAAATCGAAGACGGCGTCGCAAGCAGCGTCACTGGGCGCCTTTTTGGATGCGTGAGAAAAAGAAGCAAAAAATTACTGTAACGCAACCGAAAGCTGCCTCAAGTGCGTAAAATAAAATTTCAAGTTATACATGTTTGTTTTTAAGCAAAATGAGTCTACCTGCGAGGATATCTTGTCCTACCAGTAGATTGACTACATCGCTGTTGGGTGACGCTAGAGGTCATTCTTTCATGATTTTCAACATCACATTAAAAATATAATTCCTATTTTATGGGGCAAACGCATGCTCGTTACCGCCGATGTGACGAACGATCTTCTCATTTTCACCATAATTAGAAAATTTTTTCCGAGCGGTAGACAGTCCTTTAAGGGCACCCGTATACAAGCTTCTTTGACAACTCTTAGAGTCCCATAGTAGTGTTCTTTGAGGGAGGATTTCACTTTGGGGAATAGTAAACAGCCTGCTGCTGCCAAGTCGGGGCTGGAAGGGTTGGCCAATCGTCTCGATGTCGTTTATTGTCAGATAGTCAGGTATCGCCAGGCCAATGCAAAATTTGATGCGCCGCTGTTCAATCGTTCGCTGCATTTTGCCCTTTTACCGAGTCACTAGACAGTGGTACACTAAAAACATGATCTAGACTGAACGAACCCTCGCAGGCGACTGGCGCGTCTTGAAGGTAACATCCCCCACCACAGCGCATGCGAGGCGCGAGCGCGCTGCGACGTGCAGTCACACCAGTAAAAAAATTATTGCCGATACTTTTTATACAGACACTGTATATGTTTCTGCCAGAAAGTGCACCGCCAGCCGTAGGTAGACTCTTTGGTATGTAATGAAGAGAAATCCAGTACTATGTTCCCGCGGTACCCACTATCCTTCAAAAGTTTGTGAAGATATCGCGCAATTTTCATGTATTTAATATGAATGCATAGTTCCAGGTTGTAGTTGCGTAGAAGCACATTTTTATGAGCTGCTAATAAAGCAATTGGCATTGCTGTCTTCCATTTTAAATCAAATCATTCACCATCTTTATACCACCGCTTCATTATTTGACTTGATTCGTATCGGCCGTTCTGCTCACATACCGTCACTGAGTAGACGACGGTTTATTTACGGTGAAGGTTACGGTTTCACATATATCATTCCTCGTCGGTTTTCAAGGCTTTGAAAGCGCTGCAGCGTTCTCCAATAAGGAGTGTTGTTCTTAGGCTATAAACATTTCCAACGATGCCATCCTTCCAAATATTCGGTAGTAACTCAAGTTCTGGTTTGGTTTAAGGCATGAATAACTTTATCTTGTTGTCTGTCCTCGTCAGAGCGCTGCATACAACAATTTATAATTGGTAAGAACTAACCTCACTCGTTCCGAACACCGCACCTTCTTTGTCTTTCGTGCACAGTTAGAAACGCGGGTGTCGCTTGTGATTGCTAAAATCCTGAGAGACTTATCTTAGCATATATGAATCGCTCCTTAGACAAGATGATGGGCTGTGCAGTAGAACGGAAGACGCGGTTATATAAAACGAAGGGTCTACTACCCATTCTGTCCTGGGCAGCCTCATACAACGGAGCAAAAGCCTAGTAAAGTCTACTGGGAGTCCTTTACAGTGTAGCACAGGCGACGTAAGGAAAATGTTCCCTGAGGTCAGCGACTACGTGGCCGTGTTCCACCGATTTCTACTTCTAAGCAACCAACTTCTATGGAAGGCATGAACTCTCCTACAACACAAACAGCTACAACCGCTGCCGCTGTGCCTTCTCCTCGTCAAAGGCCACTTGCGATTCGGGTGTCAGCTTTTAGCTGTTGACGACGCAGGATCTTAAGATTGTGTGAATAATATTCGCGCTCTCGCTTCCCGCAGGGTGACTCCGGAGGACCGCTGGTGCTGCCGGACGATGGCCGATTCTTCCTCATTGGCGTCGTGTCGTTCGGCAAGCGCTGTGCGACGGTCGGCTATCCTGGAGTCTACACAAGACTCACCGAGTTCTTGCCGTGGCTAAGCGAAAGGTTGCAATAGAAGAACCATCACATCACACCTGCGGAGCGTACACTCCGCCAAGCTTCGGAGCCGCATCCCCATGCCCGATGCTCGAGGCAGGCCCACAAGGAAGAAGAACGGGGCGTCGTTATGCGAGAGTATGGACGAAAGTGAAGCGTGATTTGACACAGTGGAAACCACGCATCCGTTTCTGTGCCTTGCGGTGTCTAATGACGACGCCGCGGTTTCGACTCTCCCGGTGCCATGCAAATATGCTAGCAAGTTATTAGGTCGCTCCGTTTCACATCACGAGTATTGTTGCTTCGTAGCTCTGCTTCGCAATAGCGAGAAGAAGAGTTATTTCACTTCAGTCACAATGGTATTTAGCGCAAACACTACACAACAGACAAAGGAGAGGACGTAGAGACTGACTTGCTCCAACTCGCCCAAAAAGCAACGTCATTTCACTTCGGCCTTCCTTTTTTATGGCGCAGGGACTAATCTTACAAAACTTTTCCTGCTTCAGTCAGCCAATAGGCAACAGATAAAAGTCTTTATTTCCGCTACAATGCGTGTCACGACGTTGCAGGAGGCAGCCTTGTTGAATCGCAGCTGGCACTTTCCCCTAGCATTTCGTCTCACGCGCATGCATATCTCCATAAATGTCGCTTAGTACCTGCTAGTCCGTAAGACGTGATAATGAGAGGAGCGATGGTTATCAGCTACGCAAGTGAACATTAAGCTGAAAGAAGACACAATGGTAAGATAGGCGGACTTTCTTGATAGCGTGGGCGTCGATGCTGGAAGAGAAGTTTAGGCACCCCAACGATGTGGCATTTAATCTCCTTGCTAGCAATACTCATAATTTTTTGCTCGACATCGAATCAAGACAGTGTTTCGACCTTTGCGCAAACCTGCCGTTTGCTGCCTTTGTATCAGCATATTAATACAACTCTTTCAATAACATTGTTCTAAAATCGTGACATGACAGCGAGGCCTTAGCTTACACGCTTGTGCAATGAAAGATGGAGGAAAAACGACGGCGCAGAAACCGGGAATAAGCCGAGAGAGGGTCGAGAACGAAATCGAATGACTGCATTATCGCCATTTTTTTCTTGCAAACATTTTTAAAAAATATTTTTTCGCACAATTTCGCCAGGTGTAAGGTTTCTTTAAAATGCCGATGTAACAAATCAGCTCGTCTTTTCGTATTCATTCGCGCGTAAGAAAACAGCCTGCTTCATCCCTTCAAGTGTTTGTGTTTATTTATTGTTACTTGTATTACTTGCTGTGCATTATCCAGTCAGTCGTTGACAAACTGCAATGCTTCATAATTTAAGAAGGCGTAAAATTGCTGATTTTATATATTATCGAACAAGTCCTTAGTTCACTTTTTGTACGACCCAAGGGGTCACGTGATAAGAAGTCTGCCCGTGTGTGGTCCCGCGCGGTGAATTAAGTCCCGCTGGTTCACTGCGGTTGCGTTGTAGTTCCAAGTACAAATAACCCAAGCAGCTGTGAAGCAACAGATTCAGTGACGTCAGTTATGACGCCCACTTGTTTTTGACGTCATTTTGACGGTCCCAAGCAAGATGGTAAGGAGGGCTAGTTGGTAGGGGTTCATTAAAACCGTAACACGGTGCAAAGATACGGGGATCCAAGGAAGGTGACTAGACGGCGCTGTTGGAGTATAACCTTTTTTTGTTTCCTGTGCATTGATATTGTGTCGCACTTCAAACTGTTTTCCCGTCTCGACGAGCAAGCGTAGCATTACAGCATTACTACTTGGTTAGAGGTTCCCTTTGCCCCGCGTGAAGATTTTTTGTGGACGCCTCTTCGAGAAATTTTACTTACACGAAGTCGCGGTGATGCCACGGGTGCAACAAGGATCAGGTTTTGAACAACTTGTACATTTCGACTATAGACATTACGGAGTAGGTTAATAATTGATCGATATTTGTGAAAGTTTATAACAGATTTTTCCGAATTCCTGAGTGCATTCGTCCTATTTCTAACGAACATCCCCAACGTTCACTTTAGCGAAGCTCTGGAGCTAACAATTGTTGAACGCGCAAAAATATAATAAAATTGCATTTCAATCTTTGTTTAATACTGTGTCTCACTATATGAATAACACGCAAACAAGACAATATCAATAGCAAGACCCCAGTTGTGGGCGTGCTTAAGCAGTTCAAAGCACTACGACTGATCCTACCGGTTATCAACGCAGCGCAATGGTACGTTCCTTGATCGTTTAAAACCCGGGGTGTGAATTGATCTCATCAGACAAGAGGAAACGCTACTTCTTGCTATATTTTGACGATGTTCACAGTAACTGGTGGGAGGACATGTAAAAATCTACCTGTTATGAAACAATTCAAAGCGTTTGAGCGATTTTTATGTTAGCTTATTGAAGACCTTAGCGAAATAAGTGACCCGAAGGATGGTTCTACGTAGACTTCTTTGTCCTGAAGTTGCCATATTATTTTTCTTCGATGTAAGAAGAAATAAAACAGCGTAAATGGGTAAAAATGTGCAGAAAGAGGTCAGTCTATTCAAGTAGCGCTGGAAGTTACTGATTCAACGATCTTAATCAGAAGTTACCGAAGTGTTCTCAGAAGATGAGCAGCCCTAGACATGAACAGTAATACGTGAACACAAAGGTCTAAATATACGCTGCTACATCTGTAGACAGTATTTCATCAAATATCTTGAAAGACATCCAGTACGAAAAAGAAGGCGTTAACGATAAATCCGTGTCGCTGTGCGACTCTAAGTGGCCTTAGTCAACTTTGATCTGGCAGTGCGATCATCGAAATTGCACTGCGGAAATGCTGCAAAAAGCCTGCGCATACCATGGACAAAGAGCCAGTGCTTGCAAAGGGAACCATATGCTTGCAGAAAAATCCGCGATAATGCAGGGTGCCCGCTAAGAACAGTCTAGGAGAAGGAGAAGGAGAGGGAAAGAGAGAGAGGGGGGGGGTTCTGCAGCATTTTGTCAAACCGGCAAGTATGCACAGGTCCGGCTATATACGTGTAGGCAGTGCTGGGCAGTATCGAAGATACATGTATCTTAGATACTATCTTAGATACTCTATGGGTATCTTGTATCTGTATCGCGATACGTCTCGAAAGTTGAGTATCTGTACCTGTATTTCCGATACATTCGATAATGTATCGGGTATCTGAAGATACAAGATACTTCTATCGCAACACAACCGTGCGAAACAATAATCACTGGCCAAGCTTCACTTCTCAAGCTGGTACTGGTGCCACTAAGCCATCTGAACAAGTATAAGGGCTGTGACGCAATATTATTTTTCCGCCAGAGTCCTCCAGTGAGGGCAGAAGATTAGGAAGACAAGCACGATGACATCTACGCCCAGCCCACGTACCTTTTGTTTTGTCGATTTCTTTTCTTTTTAGTGGCGCCAGTGCCGCGACACTTGCTCTTAGCCACTGCTTGCGCCGCGTACTCCACTGCGTGCAGCGTCTATCGCGCAAATTCTGATGTTGCTACAGTGTCGTTATTGAAGATTCTCTTGCGTCTTGCTCCGTAACGAAGTGTGGTGCGTGCAAGAATGGGGTTGCTTTGTGTCTCGTGGATTTTACATATCAGCGATTTGAAGGATCTCTGGACGTAAAGCTTGACTTGCATGCAATGAATTAACTTATATGCAAATAAGATATGCAAAGAACTATAGCACCACTGGTACTGATGGTAGATCTAATAGAGCAAGCGTTTACCTAACAGAAAATATCTTGGCGCACCGTATTTTTCACTTCCTGCATCATTTATCCAAAGAATTTATGAAATCATAACTTGATTATTACCACAAGTGCTTTTTTGCTGTCCTTTTGCATCCCATACATTAGCTAGGTCTCTGTACTGTTTTTCTGGTCTGGTCACTGCAGTATGTTTTTTGTAACGCATTCCCAAGATAAAATCTCTGCTTTAAATTTATACTACTGTTTACCCATTTAGACGTTGCCAAGGCGATTTTGAAAACAGATATATAATTATGTAGGCGTCCCTTGAGTTACAGTACAAAGCATTCCGCTTATCGCTTAGGAAAATAGCGAAACTGAGTTTGCATTATAATAATGGAAATCATTAGGAGCCATCTTAAAGATGTTAGCAAGGGGATTCGAGAAACGTTGTTTTACTGAATGCTCCGTTTTACTCATGAGCGTCCCAACGAGCCGTTTCAGGCAATTTCCCATAGGCACTGAATTTTGTATTGTCTTAATAGGTAAGTTGACGATACTTCATGCTCATAGCTATTAAGGGCGCCGTCTGTATTGTGTTTCTGTGCTCATTCAATGTGAATCTTTGATACAGAACCACCTCTCTATTTTACTTATATTAGTTTTCCTGTTTTAGGCCTTCTGAAATATTTTTCGCATTACTAATCGCCACCTAATGGGAGCTATAAGCGGCAATAGCGCGAATAACGGCGGTGTCCTCCGACGCTTTGTGCTACTATAGACGTCTCTGTGTTGCACATGTTTTCTCGTTGAAGAAAAATTGCTAAAAGACTACACGTTAGTGAGTATATCAACAAAGAATCCTGTACGCTAGCAGATAAGTAGAATATGAAAATTCATTGCTGTTTTACGTCATCTACGTATACACCGGGGGTCTCAAACTCAGCTTATAGCCAGCGGGCCACAGTCGCGAAATTAGTTCGAAGCGCCGGGAGAGTGAAGATGGTGGGAGAGAGTTTGCACAAAATGACGTTGCCATTCGAAAGGAAGCCTTTCCCATGTCTCACATATTGGTCATTTCTGAAGGCGATTAGGAGTCAGGATTCCAGAAACATCGATACCGATGTGCACAACGAGTGAATTCTGGACGCGGATTCTGAAATATAGAGTTTTTGTTCCACGGTTATGTTTCAGCACATCGTGACCACAATGTTGCTCACAAAAGGAAAGCTTGAGACATGTCATGTCTGTGTAGCTCACGAACATACTTATCTAGAAAATAAAAACAAATGGGACGAAGATGGTCATGTGTGCAGGCGGGGCCGCTAGCGAAAGGTCTTAAACCCCTAGTATACACCATGCGTCCCCCTCCACCTCCCCCCCCCCCAAAAAAAAAGTCGCTACCAGCGTTGTTGCTGCTGTACACCTGTCCGGATATACGGTATTGTGCAAACTGTCTTTTACGGACAAGGTAAAAGTCCACACCGGTATTTGCGCCGTGGTGCGAAGGCTTCTTATAGAAGTTACTGTGATTATAGGGCAACCCGCTAGCTGGTCGCCAAGCTGAGCAGCGACTCCTATTAATTGCAAAAATGACAAGCAAGAACAGCTGTCAGCGAACTGTATAAACAGTTGTCCTGTGAAGAAGCTAAAACAAACCGCAATAAGTTGTTTTGGAAGGAAACTAATGTACTTTGAGCCAGAAAGCAAATCTTTTAGATACTAACAGACATCTCATTAAAGTGAAACAAAATAGGTCACAGTTGGGAAATTTTCAAGAAGACATTTTCGTGCATAGGCGTTCGCTGCTACATTATATGGATCTATAATAACAAATTAGAGAATGTATCGAAGTATCTTAAGATACAATTGCCAAGTATCGTATCGGATACAATTATTGCGGCAGTATCTTGTATCTGTATCTCTAATACTTCTTGCCTGAGTATCTTGTATCGTATCGCGATACAATTTCAAAGTATCTTTGCCCAGCCCTGCGTGTAGGTAAACACAGGAGTAGGTGCCACTTAACAAATCAGTCAAGCGAGTTTAGCGCTTCTAAAAAACCTCGAAGTGCAAGAAAAAAAAACGTAAGAAATGACATTTAAAAAAAGTAATTTATTGATCTCCGTTCTGTTACCTTCTGTGAACGATTTATGTTGAAAAAATTCGTGAAACTGTTTTCTGTCAAAGAAAAAAATCTTGTCAGACATGAAAAGTGAAGCTGCTAATAGGTTTGGTCGCACTAGTCGAAACGCGAATGAGGGATGCTTTCTGCGAAAGTTGTTACCAGGCCAACTCAGCGCTCCTCAATTCTTCTCTCCATAACCTCTCCCTCTCTCTCTCTCTCTTTCTCTCCCTCTATCCCCACAACCTCTCTCATATGGCAGAGAACAATAATGACTTTGAACCGCCAGGGGTAGCCGATAGACTATACCATGGTGGTGTTGAGATAAAAGCCAGAGTTCAAAGATGGAGCCCAAGCCCAATTTCACAGTGAGAAGAATGTTATGATTCGGTAGACCTGGTTCTGTTTGTTGGCCGCCCAAATATTGAAGCTCCCCCTCTACAATGTGTTTTAGAGCGAAGTGTTCTTCATCCAGATATCATGACGTCGATCGGAAGGGTCAGCAAGATAATTTCGATGAAAGTCGTGGTTTCTTCGCAGAAGAAGCCGTGCCACCACCAGCATAACACCACCTTTTTTTTTTTATTATTGAGAGTGTGTAGGAGAGGTTGGCTTCCTGGGTGATGCCTGCTACTTCTCTCTCAGGCAAACAGTACATATCGAAGATAGCCCGGATCACAGCAAACGAACGAACAATGATTTTTCTTTCTTTTGCTCCGCCACATAACATCTGTCACCGGATATCCCTGGCTACGGCTGTCACCGCTGTCCGCGTTGCTAGCCGTAATCGCCGACTTAACGTCGCTACCGTCGCCTTTGTCGTCGTGTGACCGCCGTCGTTGCCGTTCTTGTCGCCGTGCGGGGATCATCGTGTAATCGATGTAATTATCACTGCGGCGGTGTTAGAGATGTCCATCTTACTACAGTTTTTGATTCAGGCATAGCGTACTCATAGATACGTTAGTACGTTGTCCTTAAACAAAATTAATCTTTAACTATCGAAAAGGCTTTGTTCCCAACAACAACACTACTCAATGTTCCATTTCGATTGAATGAAATAGCCTTGTTGTACTCTCCCATTTGGCGAGAAGCCTAGGTTCATTCTCTGATCGTTTCTTTATTTGCGGAAGAACAATCAGTTTGGCTTTTACAAGTGCTAAGTATCAAAAATAAAGAAACTGTAGCTTCGCAGTCGTGTCTTGTAGAGTTTTTAACACTCCGAATATTCGTTATTGCATGCGTGAACTAAACGCCTAATAATTTCAAAACAAAAAAACGTTGTCTTTTTGTTGTTGTTGTTGGTTTGCTATACCAATGAAGAGTAGTCTTCTAAGAAAAACATACGCACAAAGTCAACGATCGTCAATGATTCCCAAGCATGTCGTCCGTAATAATACGTTCGAGCTTATCTTCACATTGCATATAGTTACCATAATCCCTTTGTGAACGTCACTGATTTTTACACTTGAAATACCTAAATTATCTTCTATGCTTGCGGACTACTACTGGGAGAGCCATTTTACTGACTCTACCGCTTTAAATCAGGCCTGCCTCTTTCTCTGCTCTCTTCCTACAGAGCCGCTGCGGCAGAGATAGCTTCCCTGACACCAGAAGCGCGGAGCTTCGGCGCAGCACCGAACGGCGCTTTCTTGCGTGGCAATCGGTCGTTAATTGTTTCCTTATCGACCCAACGCGTTGTACAGCGGGTATCTATCTATCTAGCGCGTCGCATCGATGGTTCCCTCGGCGACCTCCCCTTCCACAGAAAGCCGTCCAAAAGCAAAACGAAAGAGACGAGCCGCTCGCACTGAGAGCGAAAGGAAAAGACCCCGCACCCGTGTCGCGGGCAAATTCACCGCAATCCAGGCGTCCCGCCGTCGGCTAGCCAGCGCTCAAAACAGGTGGCACTCTCAGACCTGCCCGCCAGTAGTGTGGAGCCGATGGTCGAAGAAAACAGTCGCACGGCTGCTTCTATCAGTGCAGGGTCTGTGGGCGCCGTTCGCTGGCTGTCCGAGTCGAGACGAGTAGCAGTCGTACGGGAACCTTCGAAGCCCTCGCTTCATCCTCGGCCCGTGAAAAGTTTGAGGGCTCTTACAGTGTCCCGGTGACGGAAGATTTCGTTTGTTCCTTGACCCGTGAAAGTCGCCCCGGCGCAACGGGTGGTCGGGCGGACGGGCAGTCAGACAAGGCTGGTTGACAAACGTGCGCTCAGCTGCAGAAAAGAAGAAAAGGGAAAGGAGGCGAGGCTTCTTTTCGCCTCCGGCCTGACGTCAGACGAGCGCCGAAGGCGACGGCACGTGGCGGGAATCCGGTTCTTGCGACGCCTGGGACGAGGAAGCGACGGCGCCTTGACTTCTCGCCGACGATCACCGTAAGTGCGCCACTGCCGCGGCTTGGCACCAGCGCGCTGCTTTCGCTCGCCCTGTACCTGGGCTGGGCGGGCGCACGACTTTCGCTAGGCCCACGCAACGCCGGCGGATGACGCGCCGGCTCAGCGTTGATTCCCTTCCTGCGACAATAGGATAACCCGTCCGCCGGTGCTGGTCCTGGTAGGGAAGGCTTGGGAGAGTTGCCTCCGCGCAGCTCTTGTGGCGTTCTACAACCAGGCTTTTGCCTCTATGCATGTCCTAATTCACCGCTAAGAAAGTCATAGCGTCGCGTGTCGTGCACGAAAGCCCAACTCGTTGGGGACTTCCCGCTGGAAGGCGGTCATGATGCTTGGCCCGCTTGAGTCACGTAGATGAGGTCGCATATCTTAAGGCCGCGTCGCAAGGTCGCGAGGCGCGCTATTGCTCGTTCTTGCTCGCAATCGCCGAAGGTAGGTGTTTCAGTAGACGAAACATTTTGCGCAGCATCGGTGTGTACGTTAAACTTAAAGGACGTTTAGTCTGAAGCAGTTCGCTGCTTTAGAAGTTCAGAAGTGCAGACAAGAATGGCAAGAACTGGAAGATGAAGTTGTCAGCATCAGCTGTCATTCACGACTAGATTTATTTGTGTAAAATAGCATACAAGAGCTGAACATATGCCTTTAATATTTGATTCATACCACAGATAAAGCACGGCTAAGTGGAACTGGAAGCTTTGATCTCTCTTTCTTAACACGAGATGTTTATTAAATGAACATGTAATGAATGCGGCTCTGCTAAATTAACTGGCGCCATCGGAATAGTTGTTTTCCGTGTAGTTAAACGGATGAAATACATTTTACACGCAAATACTAATGTTTCTGAATGCAGAATATCATTGCCTGCTACTTTCTTTCGTTGCCTGCTGCTTTCGTTACAGCTGTGGTTCTTGCGACCTTTTTCACTATAGTCTAGGTCCAGCATACATTTGTCAGTTGACTGATTGGACTGTAGGCACGTTCCTTCTTACTTTGTCGTTCAAATGTTAGCGCCATTCAGCATTTCGTAAGCTGACCAAAATATGCAGATACATTCGGAATGTGCTATTGATGATATTTTTCTACCGAAAATTTGTACCGACTAAATTTAACTTACCTACTAATCGCAATCGAAATGTGTAACACTCGTTCACCTCCTTTATATACTGTCCATCGAATATATTCTGAAGGCCGATTCACTCTAAACGTGGATAACCGATTTATCTCATTAACACGGTAGCGTCAATTCAGCGAAGACAGGTTCCCATACATAATTATGTATATAGGTGTCGGCACGTATGGGCGTGATTGTCTTATCACGTCCACAGGAACAGAGAGCCGACAGCCATTATAGCTAAGCCGGTGAAACTTCTAATTAGCTATACGTCCAGCTCATTAATCACCACTGCCTGTAGACACCCATCAGCGTAGTGGTCTTATCGCATTCACCGCAAAACAAGGTCAATCCCTTTATAGCTAAGCACGGAATTTGGCATAGGCGTCACTCTTGCAGCCATACACACAGCGATAACATCGACCTATCCTTCCCAGAATCGAGTTGGCACAGAATGTATCGGGTTCGCATCACACACCAATTTTCTACTCAGAAATCACCCGTAAGCGTCGACGGGTAATTGCCGAATGGCTGGTGGGTCACTAAACGCACCTTCGGAAGAAGTATCTTTTTGTTGTTCTTAATTTTAGGTGTCCGAATTCTGTTATATATAGAGTCCTCGTTATGGTAGCTGTTGAGCAGGGGCTCCCTGTCTGTTTCAGTCTCATACGGGCCTTCTAGGAACTGCTGAGGCCATCGTACACATACTGAATCGTGGTCGCCTGTAAGAATAGCCGCCCACAGTGTGCTTCGAGAGGAAATTTAGCGCTGCATGTGTGGGCCGGCCATCCGGCAAAAATACAAGCTGTGTTCTTTCGCTGCCATAGGTAACTCCTTTTCTATGAAGCTCCACATTTATTGCTTCAGTAGAGCACTAAGTGTGGCTGGTTGGTGGAAGATCTTAGAATTGTTAAAATTGTTAAAAGCGTAGTTAAAACCATTTTAAGATGAATTTTTTGCTTTGTAGAACACAGTGTTGAGCTGCCATAGACAGGTTTCCTGAGTCACAGCATTGATTAGTGACGTCATTATTGCTGTATCCGAGCCCTCCACTACGCCTTTCACGTATTCGCTGCGCGCACCCTTCAATCACGCGGGCGTATTGTATAGACAAGCGCAGGGGAACCTAAGGCCCCTTCCGCGTCTGCAAGCTCGCACGGGCGCACGCCAAACAGTAATGATGATGAAAGCATTTTATTGCGAGGAAAAAATGGGAAAAGGAATCAGAGGAAGGGCATTCGGATCCTTATTCCTGGGTTCCGTTGCCTATGGCCGCCACCCTGGCTCTTTCCACGAGGGCTTGCTGGTCCTTGAAGGCCGAGCTGGACAGAACTATCTCCCATACTCCCCAAGTTGGGGGCTCTTTAGTGTCTAAGGCGTTATTAGCCTGGCAGGCCCATACATTATGGTATAAATCTGCTTTCTGCCCACAGAATTTGCATTCGCAAGAACAGGATTGTGGCTGATAACAGGTAGCTTTGCCGGATTGTTAAACAACATAGTTTGCTGTCTCAGTAAATGACATAAATTGGCACATAGCGAAATCAAACAAAAGAAAGCAATTTGGGACACGTACAAAAATATTCTTGCACAATACGGTGTCGTGGATTGATTTTACTCAAAACCCATTCTATTTTCACTGCAGCAATCCTTAGTTCATCATCTGGTGTTCGAACTGCAGTTTGAACCTCGTGACTTTTTAATTCGGGTGATGCGAGACAAACATTTCAAAAGTAAACGGGAGATAAATGACATGTATAAAAATTTGCAGTGGCTTAGCACGGCTATGCCAGGATATACGTGGCGTTAGCTAAGGTTCAGCTGATTATTCTTAGCTTTGCTGGTTGTCAAGCTTCTCCGCTTTTTTGCGCCGCTTAGCAGCATTTGCGCTCTCCTTCTCCATGGCTATACCACACTGGCAAACGACAGCCAGCCGGTAACTACTGGCTAACCTCCCTGTCCTTCCGTTTTTCTTTTCCTCCTCCTCCTCCCCGCTATATGTATACCCCCACTGGTACGTCTGCGCATGCGCGCAAAATGAGAGGCGCTATCAAGCGGCTCCGGCGCAGCGTCAGGCGGCCACTGCCCAGCGGAGGTGCACAGCTGGGCGCGCGCCGGCGCCAGCGCGTATGCAGCGGCTATGACGTCACTCCTCCGGAATGCGCAGACCGGCAAGTCGCTGCTCCTCGCGCATGCGCAGCACGGCTCTGGGACTGCCACGCGAAGCTGCTCCAACTCGGCTAGTGCAGCTTACGCTACAAAAGTTTGTCAGCACCACGAGCTGCTCCGATCATAGGTCGGCAAATTCACTCATGAGTCGGCTCAGACTCAGATCGAGCCGTGAGTCTCAGTCTGAGTGAGCCTGGGAGAGTAATATTTTGGTGAGTTTGAGTCTGAGTGAGTCCGGTCGAGGAAAATTTTGGTGAATCTGAGTACGAGTAAGCTCTAAGCACAAAATATATTTCTGAAGTGAATCTGAGTGAGCTACAAATCTTTTGCTGACCTATGGTGATAGCTACACAACTTCAGCATTACTATAGCCTTATGACGGCTCACGTTGATACTTACTTCTACTCACAGGTACTTCAACGCACTAGCTTTCATACGCCAGCTCAATATTTATTGATGAGAGGCGTGCCATGAACCCCCCGCCGCCTAGTTTTTCGAAGGAATTGCTTGATAAAAATAACTCGTGTGAGTCATACCTTTCAATAAAAATTTCCTTACAGGACTGCAATTACTAATAACTCGTATGTGAAGGTACGAGATCAAAATGCTTATCGTAGAGCACCAATTATGCGAGATACTGACGTTTAAGTGCGTTGACATCCTGATCGAAAAAGCTAATTATACACTCATGGACTCATGAGTCGACTCACTCAGACTCACTAAGGCTAACTCAGACTCAGATCTAGCCGTGAGTCTGAGTGAGTCCGAGTGAGTAATATTTAGGTGAGCTTCAGTCCGAGTGAGTCCGGTTGAGAAAAAATTTTGCGAGTCTGAGTCCGAGTGAATCCTGCTGAGGAAAATTTTGGTGAATCTGAGTCCGAGTGAGCCCTAATGGCAAAATATATTCCATGAGTGAGTCTGAGTGAGCTCCACATTTTTTGCCGACCTATGGTTCCGACACACCCCGATACAATGTAGGAGCATATGTGGGCGTTGGAAACAACAAGGCCGAGAAAAACGATCGAGGAAGTTACATGGCTTTAGCTACACAGTAAAGTAGCATATCAATTGAAAGAGCGCTTTTCAGCCAATCTCACATCGAAAGTAGTTTTTGAAACCTCTCCTTTAAACCTTGCAATCGAAGTTGAAAGAGGCAAAAACGGACCTAAATTGAGGCAGCTCTCATAGTCTGTGTGGTAGGCGCTTTGTGGCACGTTATTAGAAGTACGCCTAAAATATTCTTGTGGGTCCCTAGTACCTGAAACCGAGAGTCGTTTTCAATATCATACTTCGGTCGTGAGATTTTTTTTTCCCCCATTCAGTTACGGCGGGGCGCCCAGCCACCGCCGAGAGATGGCGCGCCTTGTACATGTCCCGAAATCCTGGGAATGCGATTTGTCTCTTTCATTTGCCTGGCCGGATATTTCCGCCGCGATAAGCCCAAGTGCTGTAATATATCTCGTTGGTTATTAATGACGAAGCCAAATCCGAGAATAAAGTATAAGAATAACCAAACATAAAGCCGGCATCTGAACATAAAAAAGAAAGAGAGAGGACAACTATAACTCTTTTTCGGATACATGGGACTAGCCAACGGCTGGGTAGGGACCTACTTAGTAGCTCCCCCCCTCTCCTCGCCTAGCTCCTCAGGACCTCAATAAAGTTGTTTACTACTACTACTACTACTACTACTACTACTACTACTACTACTACTACTACTACTACTACTACTACTACTACTACTGCACATCAGGGTTTTAAATGGAGTCAAGCTTATTGTTCATCCCCGTGAAAAAATATTTTCGCGTTTGTGCAGTATTTGTTAAGTTAACTAAACTGCTGCAGTTAGAGTGCTGCACGTAAAAGACGTTTTGCAAGTGCCTAATGATTAGCTGCGACATCTTGGCGAACTTTTATGTTCAGTGTGAACATTCAGTTCGTGTGAATATTCGTGTTTTGTAAACTTTTTCTGTTTATTGGACACATTTTGCATCGTAGAACTGGGGCTAAGTGCGTGAGCGCTAGTCTGTGTGCCCATTTGTATAGTTTTGTGCTTGTTCACTACTTTGCGACGGCAATTGTTATGCAAGAGAAGAGTAATAGCGGGCGCCACACGTTGGCACCAACCTCTCCTTATATACAGTTATTGAAAAAAACAAAGAGAGAAATGACAGCCGTGTTTAAAAAATTTCACCATCTCCCACTAAAGGGAACCATGTGGGGATGCGAAGCAGTGCATGGGTTGACTTAAAGTTCCGTTCATCACGGGCACCTTGCCCGATGTTAACGCGTCCTTGCAAGTAGAGCACATCATGGATTCACTGTAGTTGCTGTTGCTGTTACTCGTCCCGAACTCTTGTTGGAGCACGCCACGCGGGTTCATCGCGCGTCTGCAGAATCTCGTTCCCCGACGCCATCACGTGATTGCTGAGAGAGTGTAAGGGCGAGAGGCCACAGCGTCTTAGTCCCTTGCACAGGCCCGAACGCGCTAGTGCGTGCCAGCACACATGATTTTGTCTGCGTTACGCCAAGCTAGGACAGCATACGGCATCCCGTGCCCCTAAAGTGCTCTGCACGTATCATCATCAAAGTGGTCGAAGACCAAAAGGATGAAGATTTCTCCTTAGCGCGAGCGCGCGCTCAATATGTTACAGATGGCTATGCTAGGTGGTAGAAATCGGACGGTCGCCAATGGAACTACGGACAAAGCCCAGCGCAAAAGCTGCTTCGCATCTAAAAATAAAAATTGGCCGCGTATCTACGTGCTTCGCTGCAAATGTCGTCTAAAGACGATAGAAGAGGCGCTGCGTGAGATATGGACGCCATCTGGCAATACGTCGGGAAACATGAGTGCTGTGTTGCGGGCTGGTAGTCCCGGCGCAGCAGGCGAAGACCGGCGGTGACCAACGCGACCGGCGGGGACGCTAGCCAGCCCGAACACGTGGTTTGGCGCGAAGCGCTGAAGCAGAAGAAACGTCCACACTCAACGAGTACTCTCCACACACTCTTTTATTTGCACGTCACATGGGTAAAACAGGAATGCCAGAGCGGCGCCCCATGGCATTCGTACAGTGCAATACAGAACCTAAACCGAAACACAACAATGAGCTCGTGCAGAGGGCACGGAGGAAGGCAAGTTTCAGCGCAGTCGCATTTTCAGCGCAGCTTAAGAAGCTAGGGTCTTTAGAATTACGTATGTATGCATTTTCTATTAAAGGAACACACCACCTAATACTTACTTAGTGATGTTGCGCCTCAGGTATGCGTAATGTTTGCTTTTTGATCGACATTGTACACAAGTATGAACTTAGTCAGCCGTTCAAGATGGCTGGCCCTTGGGCAAGTGGTTCAACTTTGGCCGAGTGGCTGAATCGAGCGACGTGCCGACAAACAGAAAGACAGACCAAAATTTCTCCGTTTAAGTATCCCAAGAAAGACTATCGTCTTTAAAAAGCAATCAATGAGAGAGGAGCGGAAGTGTACCGCACGTTTTTGCCATTGTGACGGGGTGGCGGGGCTATAATCAACCTGCAGATATTGCAGCTTTTATACTGCTAGCCTCACCATGAATGGTACTATCAAAAGTAATATAGTAATAGTACGCAAAGCACGCACCGAAAAACAAAGTAACATAGAGAAGCTGACTTTTTTTTTTTACGGTGTACATTGCAACAACTATCCATGAAGTAGTAATGCGCGCTTCACTTGAAAGGTGGAATGCAGGGAACCCGGAAACTTATCGCGCTACGCCTTAGTCTAGCCGAAAAAATGTAACCGGGTGACAAGTCCTAACATTTCAAAGAGGCCGCCGATGCAACGGGCGACTTTATCACTGGGTTGGCCGCTCTGAGCGCTCAACGCAGGCAGGGAGGGACATTTTGCACAGTTAGACGAAAGAAGAAGCCCACGACGACGGCCTAGCAACTATGCAGATAAGTAGAGCTTTTGGCTCCTGCAAGAACAGCCCCATGAAACTTAAGCCCCAAGATTTGTTCAGTGTTGCGAAAGAAAGCGCGTTAGAAAGTAACATTCTGAAATATTAGCTTGGCTACATGGCTAAACAGAAGAGGGTAGGAAGAGAAAATAGTTGAAGAAAATGTGTGTAGATTGTCGAACCTCCTTGTGCGGGGTCTCGCTTGCAGCCGTGTTTCTCAAGATGTTTTCCTCTAGAACGAATAAGACGCAGTTATAAGTGACCGAAATAGCCTGAGACTGTGAAACCTATTCGCAAAACCAGTCAGAGTTGACAACACGTCGACGCCTTAGGCCTGACGACTACTGTCTGAGTTATTGGTCGGCCCAAGGAACCTAACACCTAAGCCTGCAAGTTTCGCTCATATTTCAAGCGCGCGAACGTCGTACACTCTGAGAAAGAAATGGAGTCATTTGGCTCTTTTTTGTGAGTCTTGACTAGCCACGCATATGACTTAATTTAAGAAGACACGCGAACTATCTTTGGAGAGTCGTGGGTTCCAAGAGAGAGTTAATGTCTCTCCTTAAAGAGAGAGTTGCAAGTCAGTACTCACGTTGCAAGTCAGTACTCACCAAAGAAAGTAACACATATTCTTTTCTTTTTTTTTTCTTACAGTATGTGTAGCTCGTGCCTCGAGTGCCTTGCGATTATTGGTTCTTTGTGTATAGGGATTCTGCGTGAACAATGCGAGTTTGGGTCGTCACAGTATAACGCTTCAGTGCGTTTGCTCCCCCACTTAACTGCGCGCTATCCATATAGGCCAGCTTACAGATTTGGGGCAAATATGTGCCTTGTATCTACCGCATTCGGTGGTCTTTCTTTAGTCCACGTTTTTATGCGACGCCAACCTGAGAGTGGGCAATATCTCATCCAGCGAAGACGAGCCCTGAGACGATGCGGTTGCCTAACGGCGTCTTGAGAGAGGATCGTTGATATGGAGCTCAGGAGATTACCCCTCGTTCTCGGGTGACCAGCGGAGCCAGAGGCTGAGTAAACAGGACCGAGAAACACATACTTAGTCTTCGGTGTCGAGCAGAGTCGGACTCGCAGGCGGATTCCATCCGCAATCCTTTTGATGAGACGGTTTCCTCGGATATTACGCCGCTTACGCTGACAATCCTGCGCCACCACGAGTGTATGCACAAGAAGGTGGAAACGGTAAGAGCCGGTTTTAGTTCGTTCCTGCTTCCGGAATCTCGGGGGCTACGAGTAAGTGACAGAGCTCGATGATCACGGGTATGTATGTGATCTCGGAAGCAAGAACGTTGATGCATACTAAGGTGCTTTTTTCTATAACAGGCAGCCTTTTTTTTTTGTGCGTGTGTGTGAATACAGTGTCTTCTTTTGCCTACTTTAGCCACAGCTTGCGACCGGGCGCGATGTCAGATTTCTGACATTTCTGACGAAAAATATGAAACGATGCCGAAAGCAGCGAAGTCTCACAGTGTCTCATTGAGTCACGTGACTTCAATTACCGCGGAACACGTTAATTCAGGTGAATGCCGGCTATATTTGGCTAAATAATGGCTAATGTTCGCTTAATCAATTCTACTTTGGCTAGCACTGACTAGTGTTGATTAAATATGACTAAATTATCGATCATATTAGTTATCCACTGTTACAACACCAGCATACTCTTCATTCAAGCTTAATCCAATGAATGACTTTTTGCATTGAATTTTTGCATTGCAATGAATTTCTTTTTGCATGCGGGAACCGCAAGCTGAGGTATTTCGTGTATCAAGCATCATCTGTGCAAGCCACCTTTGCCTTTCCTGGTAGTTCAAGAAATTTCGCGCATTGTTAACACCAGGCAGGAAGTGGGTGCTGTTGCTCTCTCTCTTTTTTCTTTTCGTCATGGTTGCGACGAGCACTGGAAAACCGCCGTTCAGTTTGTGAGCAAAGTTGGAAACTTCAATTTTCTTAATGAGAAAGAAAAAAATTGCCCTATAACACATTCGGACTAAAATGAATCACGTATTTCAATCTCGATCCCACGCATGGAGGAAGGAAAGCGAGACAGGGGGTCGCACGAAAAGACTAACTAAGCATAGAGATATATTAGAAAAAAAAATTGTGCTTACCAAATTTCAGCATTCTAGTGAGGTTCCTACTGAGAAGCTATGTATCAAACTTTAAAGCTTGGAATAAAAATCCTTATACATTTACCTAGCAATCGCGAGTGTATCAACTTAATCTCCTGCGAAGACTTTATGGTTGGGTCCATAGAGCCACGAATCCATGCGAGACCACGAAGTCCGTGGTCTCGTACGATGTAGGCCCGCTGTTTTTAGGTAGCGTCGTCGTATCTAGTTCAGGCCAGGGCACGTCTATGATGAGTGCTTGATGGTAGCCGCGCGGACCTATCAGTTGTACAATGTGGGCAAGTACCCCACATTGTATAATTTTTTTTTCAAACATGCATATGATTGCCTCCGCTTGTCGTGCTTAATCCATAATTCGCTCGCCTCGTTCAGTAAAATTAAGGAACATAATAGGTAAACTTAGCTCTCATACACAGATTATTGTAGTACATGAATGGCTTTAAGGATATACTAGTGCTGACAGTGAAGAGATTTTGCACAAGTGACACGATCTCCAGCGAAAACTGTTCTGAAGTGGCCACTTGAAAACTTTGGCCGATGGCCATGTCGGCTCCCGCCTTCGGTTGCGGCCCGAAAAAAAAAAGATAGCGAAGGAGTAAACGTGTGTTACGCAGATTGCGCTGTGGCATAGCAACGCGTGAGCTTCGTCGCTGTCTCGCGATAGCCGCACATTGTCAGTTTCAGCGCTGTAATATTAATATATTCGCACATTCGTTGGCAAATATTCAGATTAGCAAATATTCGTTCAACATCACGACGTCCCACGTCACCCGCGCCCCTCAACACCCACCTACCCAAAAGAAAAAGAAGAAGGCAAATAAAGCCCATATTTGTCGCAATTTTCCTTGCTTTGTAGGTTACATTTTCATTCTGACTGCCCAGTCCGACCTCTGAGTGTTTCAATCACGACAAACAAAACACGCGAGAAAATGTTAATCAACCGTACGTACAGCAATATCGAAATGTTATGTGGACGTCGCCTACGCAGGCATATAGGCGTCCGCAGGGTTCACCAAACTGAACCCGCTCCCACTGAGGCCCTTAAGATCAGAACGCGGTGTGAAGACGACATTTACAAATTCTATTAAACTCTCTCGTTCTTCCTCTTCCGCCATCTATCTCTTTGTCGAGACGATGCCAATAAGCTAAGTGCATGTAGGAAGCTTCGGGGCGATGAGCTCGTTTCTTTACGACGTAAGGAAATTCCACACATTTCTGTAATTTCATTGGCTTATGCCGGCAGTTTTTGTCAAGAAGCATTATATGAATAGTTGCATATTGATTTATGCGGAATGTACGCGAGAAAATCGAAAACGTTAAAGATTCGCGAGCACTACATGTCATTATTGATTACCATGTTACTCGCTGAGCGGGTTTTCCCGGCAAGTTATCCATCTATTGTGATCGTTATAAGCATCACGTATTCCACAAACTGTCACCACAGTTCTTACGCAGCCGTTGATTGCCCGAGGCACAAACTGCACAAGGAGACGCTGCATAACAAGAAGCTAATGGCCAAGTTCCGGGAAAGATTTCATTATGTGTGGGAAGACCGCCGAGAGACCCAAATAACGCACGTAAGGGACAAGGGGGCGTTAGCGAAGCGGCGGTCGAGGGCTTCGTGTCAGCGCCCCGTTCTTCGTCGTCGTCATGGTTTATTGGGCTCAGCGCAGGCACGACCGTTATCGGTGCACGTGAGTGGCAACCTATCGGGACGTGTCGGTCCTGCACAAGCATTCCTGAGGAAATGGAAGAACACGGACGGGCTTCTTGTTCGTGGACATACAAGAACACGATGAAAGCTTCCCTTCTCGCCGTGACCGGCTTTGGCCCCAACAGGACTAGGAGGCAGCCGCATAAAGAAAGCAAAGGACATCGTTGTGAGCCCGAGAATTATATGAATCCGGCCAGAGCCAGGGAGATCAGTGGCTATAGGAAAGGCCCTCGAAGTTGGCTGCACGCAATATCGAAGGTTCTTGCGTGGCGTTCATGTAGCGCTGTAGTGCCATCCACGGATTGCTTGCAGGTAATATATCAGCTCTCTTTCAAGACGCATATGGGCCCTACTGCGGCAGCCACCTATCAAGTAATATCAGCTCTCGTAAAGGAATACAAGAAGATTTGTGTAAAGAGAGTTTCTAGATGCATTCGATGCAGCGAGACATCTACAAGTTCGACTATATAAGCCTGGTGGGGAAATCCGAATGTTGCCTGATTGATTGATTGATTGATTGATTGATTGATTGATTGATTGATTGATTGATTGATTGATTGATTGATTGATTGATTGATTGATTGATTGATTGATTGATTGATTGATTGATTGATTGATTGATTGATTGATTGATTGATTGATTGATTGAGCGTCATAAGATTATCAGTGTGATGCACAGCCTGCAACCCAGGACAAAAAAAAGAGATAGCAGGACGCCGTATTGTCCGTGAATCTTTGCATATTATAATCAAGCACTAAGTGATTCCGAAAAGTAAACTTTTCTGAATTACGGAGCATTATTCGTGCTGTGCCAAGAGAGAGTAATTGAATCAATTTACGGATATCTAATGGTAACTCTGTAACGCTTTCATTGATGCTTTTCAAGATATACTCGCACCTTTTCGACTTTTCATTTTTTTTTTTCAGCAATTACACTAAGGGAGTGAACTCCGCAAACTACGAAACCTAGAAATTACCGGCGGCAGTTCCAGGTCGCGCTGAATCATTTATTGTACAGCTTTCTACAATTAAATGTCCGCACTCACACACAAAAAAAGAAAAATCAATTTATGCAAGAACTGCTCGTAAGGAGACCTTTCAGCCAATCCTGTCTGCACATATTAGCGAAGCCGACATTGGTCAATAGCCTAACCACTTACAAACATAAAGCTTTGCAAATTCGATCCGAGCTTAGGTTTGTTTGCCACGAGGTGTATGTGTCGTGCGTATGTGTCGTGAGGCCACGACGCAAAAGGTAGTCCCGTTTGAGAATGATGTCACAACAATTAAGCTCGAGCACGTTGGGTTGCAAGTTAGGCTGCTAGATTGTGCCGCTCAGTGAGCAGCAGCACAGCAGACTACCGAGCGAGCCGAAGCTAGTGTAAAAACATAGTGAAGTCATTATCCACGTGACACCTTCTCTGCCATGACATCACATCCCGAACACAAGACATGGGGCACAAAAGAAAGACTTGTTTGTAGAGAAGCTACGGAGTACGTGCTTTAAGGCACTCTGAATCTTCACGGCATCCTTTCTTTTACAATTTTTCGGGTTTAAACACCCAGCGCCTTTACGTAAAACAAAAGATAAACGACAATGTCCCGTCAGTGCTCCTTTGTCGCTGCAGCGCGGCTCGCATTGTAAGCGCTTTTATGCACTGAATGGACGTAGGCTTACATTAAAAAAACAAAAAAAAACAACAAAACTTATGCACGAAACTTGCTGACTAAGAATGCGTTTGGTTTCCCGTAGATGCTGCTGTGGCTGGTGGTGGTTGCGGCACTTCTGGTGACCGGGCAAGCTACGAACTCCTCCACCGGTGAGCACAGTTTTCAGCACGAATGGCCGCGTGCCTCGCAATGGGCCGGGCCTGCGTCGAGGGCTGTAGCTTCCGCTTTATGAACTACGGCCGCCTCTTATGCCCAAGAACTTCGAGGCCTGTACATGCTCACTATCATCCCATCAACATACCTTTATTGACTATTGAACGGAGAGCTAACGTATGCTTTTCGTTATGAATGTCAATGGGTGTGTTCGGAATGCACAAAACTGAAAAAGAAAAATCTAGAATACATTGCCATTTTACCACGCAACGCACTATAGCGAGCGAGGAAGCGCGTAGATGACCATCTTTAAGTGCATAAATGACCTTTTCAATAACAGGAAATACCCTTAGGTCACAAACAATAATTTTTATTTTTGTTTCTGCATGCGTATGGACATGTGCGGCCACAGATTTGAAATTCAAACAACACACAAGTTCTCAGTAAGATAAAGACTTACAGTGACCAACAGTAGGGGTAGAGCAAGGGCGGGGACTAATCTCCCGACAAGCCGACTTATGTGGTGACGTTATCTCTTAACGACACACTGGCTCCATTCTGAAACATTCCCGGATCAGAAAGACTTGTGTGCAATGCTGCATCATAAGTCCGGTTTCCTAATGCAGGATAGCCATGTGGATTCTGCTCCCCTTAGCCTCTATGCCTTTCTCTCTCTCACTCTCAGTTCATTTCCATTCATCTGCCCTAGTTGCTTGCAAGCGCTGATGTGCAAGTGCACTGTGTTTTTCTGCACGCGACACAGCCGCACCTAGGCAGACCGACTGCCGCACCCCGGATGGCCAGGAAGGCTTCTGCATCATGGCGTCGCAGTGCAGGCCACTGGCGCTTCTATCGTCCAGCCAACAGCGGCGGTACGTGTGCGGCTACCGAGGACCGCTGGCCAAGCTCTGCTGCGCACCCGAACAGGATTCGGGAGAAAGAGCCGACAACTCGACCGGCGTCGTCTCCCGCGGCGCTGGTTCGGACGGTGCGGCCATCGCCCCTGCCCCATCGCCCGAACCTTTGCCCGAAGGCTACCCCAACGCGCTGCCTTCCGGTGAGTACCACGAAGGCGAGAGAAGGAATACAGCGAACTGGGCTAGTTGGCACTGGTTCATTATGTTACAGCGCGACAACAACGAGAGGAATAAGCTAAGGCCCACAAACGACGGGACACAGCGCTGACTTTCAGCGGAAAGTTTTATCCAGGATACGTGTTCCTATAAGGGAGGTCGAACTTCCGCGCCTGCGCACAGCAACCGTGACATACATGTCTGCCAAAATGACAGACGAAAATGGTGAGCAGGGGTTCCCACGAGTCATTCCTCTTGCTGCTCACCCAAAGTCCAGAACTGCTATAGAGCACTTCTGGACTTTGGACTCCCGTCGTTTGTGCGCCTTAGCTTTTTTTTTTCTCGAGCTTGTCCCTCTGTAACGTGACGAGAGAAGGAAGGAAACAGGATATAGAGGAAAGACAGGGGTGTTAACCAGTTTATAATAACTGGTATGCTACCCTACGCTGTAGAAATCGATAAGGGAGTTTGAAAGTTGGACGTGTAGAGAGAGACAGAGACAGCAAGCACACGCAACGTCACAGTATATGGCATCAATCACTATCAGTCTGCAGCCGCTCATGCAAGTCTGTCGACCTTAAAATTTTTAACAATGCCTTTGTTGCCTTCATTCTCGATGACTTAATCAGGTTGACATTCGAGGTTAGTTGCTAATCGGTCTGTGGTCAAGGAGAGCTAGACCGATTGCGAGTGATCGTCTCTGAAAAGCGTAGTGAGGAAAAAAGGAAAAGGGAAAGCAAGGAGGTAAATCAGGCGCATCTCCTATATGCTACCCTACACCGCTATAGGAGGGCTGAGGCACGGAAAGAGAGTAAAGGAAACGCTGCGTGTGCTTGTATCTGGATGGACCACAGTGTGACACTGGAGCGTTTTGACTTCAGAAACTGCAGCGTGTCAGTTTCTAAGCTTGAGATACATTTGTTGGACAATATATTAGACCGCGAACTATCGAAACGGTTGGTTAATATTTCTTTTTTTATTTGCCCCTTGATATTCTCTAGTACGTGCATCGCCATCATGAAGAAGCAGTGGGGTGAATCCGCTGCTAGGTCAACCGAACGTCTACAAATGCAGCCTTACACGTCTTTTCTGTGACATTACTTTTTAGACAAAGCTGACGGTGCCCGTTTACGACATAATTGCATATAAAGTAACTGTCGTGTCGAGGCGGTTATCCTTCGTGAGTTCCCGCACGGAGGATATCTATGATTTATCGATCGTTGCGGTCATTCCCTAAGCTATGCTCAGATGAGCTGCGAATAACTCACCGTGTGGCTATTCAGTGCCGTTCTCGTTATACTTGTGTACGCGTTCGCATGCCTGCTTTTCCATACCGTGAGCAATGTAGCGGCAAGCTCAACTTTCATACAGCCCTGAATATTATTATGAAATAACCCTATATATCTGTGTTACCTGCTTCGTTCGAATACTTCACCGAGTGACGCAGACCGATACTGGCGCCTGTATGTGGATTTCTGTTGTTTTGATTGGCAGGTTGTGGACTTTCCAGTGTGAGTGACTCCCGCGTCGTCGGAGGACGAGTGGCAGATGTCGGTGCGTGGCCGTGGATGGTACGTGAGCAACAGGCAGACCTGCTACACTGTTTTATTGTTTAAGTGAACGAACTAAAATGTGCCCGTTTAGCGTGTAAGACAGCGATGTTCATAGTACACCCGGTGAAACAGTGACGACATATACGTACCTCTATGGTCGTCCTTCCTTTGCAGGCAGCCATCTACCTGAAGACGGAAGCCCAGCCAAAAGTCGGCTGCGGAGGCGCGCTAGTCACAGATCGCCATGTGCTCACCGCAGCCCACTGCGTCAGCGTCGGCGCGCGTGCAAGGCAGTAAGTCTCATTGTTGTTGTTGCTGTCGTTGTTGCCGTTTTTGACGACGACAACAATGGTGATGATGATGATGGTGGTGGTGGTGATGATGATGATGATGTCGTTGTCTACGAGAGGTTCCGATGTCAAAGAGCGCAGGAAATGTGATTGCTGTATGTGCAATACGTTAAACAGATATCTACCAATGAAGTATTATCCTAATCTGGCATGACTTATTGGTTATGGCAAAGCTAAAGCTCAAATCACTCTGTGAATATTCCTCTGCTCATTATTCACTTTGTGAATATTACTGTTGACTGTACAGCAATGTTGCTATAATAAAGTAGAACATGCAAGTATGCGGACGCATGGGTGGAAAGAAAAATGGGCATCGCCGACGTCAAAATAAGTTCGCGCTCTCGCAGAATAAAGCTAGGAAGATAGCGATCTAAAGTGAAAGTGTGATCACAGTCGCTATGCACCTGCTAGAGTCATGGCCTCCTGTCACCCTTTCCATGGGCGTCCGTGTGTTCCTGGCACACATTGCTTAATGAGTATCAAGGCCATCTTTTTTTTACTCGGTACACCAACCGTCAGTGCGACATGCGTTATGACATACTCAAAGAAACAACCTTCCCCACTTGGTTGCATCCCTCCATCGAAACGGATGTCTCCGAAGCAATGCGCGGAAAGTGAATTGCGAAACAGTGGAACTGTCGGAAATGTGTCACGGACGCGCTCGCGCCGAAACGTATACACCGCGCAATGGTATCCGACGTGCGCGTCGCATTACATCGAAAGAGAGTGCCGATATGTCGGCCACCGCATTTCTAGAATTGGAAAATGTCACGAGGTGTTTTCTTTCTTTCTTTCTTTCTTTCTTTCTTTCTTTCTTTCTTTCTTTCTTTCTTTCTTTCTTTCTTTCTTTCTTTCTTTCTTTCTTTCTTTCTTTCTTTCTTTCTTTCTTTCTTTCTTTCTTTCTTTCTTTCTTTCTTTCTTTTTCGAATTTCGGGTCGCGATGTTCCCAAGAAACACGTTCGCGATTAGCGGACCACATTCGCGTATAAAGCATCCAATCGAATTCCTCGAAAACTCCTTGAGAATTCCGTTCCGCCTCTCCGATATCGTAACGTCTCGTTTTAACGCAATAGCGTTAAAGATCTTGTTTCGCACAAATTCCGGCGTCGGTGTCGGCGTCGGCGTCGTTGGTTGTGAGCGAAAAATTAGGGTTGTCCGCGAGCGAAAATTCGAGATAGATGCAAATAAATAAACGATAAAAAATCTTCGGTCCGAGTGAGAATCGAACCCAGACCTTCTGCGTGGCAAGCACCACTGCTTGAAACTGCTTGAGCCACGCCACACCTTGAAACTGTTGCGCAAAAAAAAGAAGAAAAAACGCTATAAGGATGTCAGGTACTGGTAGTAGTTTCTTTAACGCACGTAATATTGCGCGTCATTATCGTAGAGTCGCAGCAGGCGTCAAAACATGTGAATTGTGCAGAGCGTGGGTGGCTCAAAGCTGCCCACCCATTACAAAGTGTGCAGCAGCGCAGGTGCGCGTGGCACCTTACGGGCGCGTAGTGGGTACATCGCCAATTTGCAAGAGGAAGAATTATGCGTAGTGGGCACTTCGCAAACTGCATTTGCAGTATCCCATACGTATTGTATGGGATAGTTTGAAACAGCCAATGTTACGCGCACAAACGTTCCCTTTCTTGCGGCACGGTTGAGGGCGATGCGCACGGGGCCCGATAACGCTATCGCGTTCTGCACTCGAAGGCGAACCTCAAGCGTCCGCCAAGTTTTCAATGACACCTTGTTTTATAATCTGCATCTTTTGCAGATAAGATACACTTACACGTCACCTTGATATGTTGCCCATCGATTGAAGTACGCTAGAATCGACAGCTCCAAGGAACCCAAACAAACAGCAAAGTACTGTAAGAATGGCTGTAGGGCGAGCTTTTTTGCAATACACAATACCGCTCAAAAGGCGCTCATGTAGCTCGCTGTCTCAATCTTTTGTCCCGTTTTCGTGACACTGTTTGCCCTATTGAATCGCAGAGTTTACTCGAATGAACTTTTTATACCATGCTAAATGTATTATCTATGCAAATGGCTGCCCGCCGTTGTGACGGCAAACTTTTCTCAAATGATTTTCTGAAGCGAAACGCAATAAAGGTAGTGCTGCAAATCAAGAAATGGAACGACGAATCGAAAATGATTCTAGCAGTACTTGGCAGCCGTAGTACTACTATTCTGCCTATCTCGAAAGGATGTCAGCCTCTTGTCTTTAAAACAATCGGGAAGAACGCTAATATTTGGACCCTTGCAACTTTTGCTATCTATGTGAGTACTCTTCAGATTGAGTAGCTGCAGTAAAGTGTATTTTCCTTTTCACAACTCTCTTCCGTCCGCCGTAGTACACACCTCTACTACTAGCACACGAAGCCTCGGTGTACTCATTGCAGTCCAAACAAAGGGTACCTTTTTGTTGGATCACGTGCGGGGTTTGGGCATAATCCTTCCAAAATGCTAGCTCGCATGAATGTACTCGTGCGGCCGTCTACTGCCAAGCTCTTATACCCGGTTGCTAGGAGACGGAGTTTATGAAGCAGTCACGGAAAAAAAAAGACAGGTCTATTTTCTTCCAACACGTACAACGTACGGGTTGATGGATTTACTGCACATGGTCAAAAGCTGCAGTAGTTGTGATGAAAATTTATGGGAGTTGAATGACAATTAATAACGAAGTAATTCATTGTCCTAACACGAGTTAAGACAACGCATTACTGTATTAAAAATGCGAAGAATAAAAGTCTCACCATAAAGGGCAATTGCAGCGCCACGTTTAGAATAATAATACTGATAACTGTCAGGGTTTTACGACCCAAAACCACAATTTGATTAAGGGGGACGCCGTAATGGAGGGCTCCGGTAAATTTGACCGTCTGGTGTTCTCTAACGTCCACCTAAATATAAGTACACGGGCTTCTAACATTACACCTCCATCGAAACTCGGCCGTCGTGGCCGGGATTCGACTGAGTACATTCAGTGAATTTGAGTGAGTACATTCACAATAAGTACGACATAAGTGCTTGTAGACTACGCTCGGTATGTTTTTAAACTTTGTAAAGCTTACGCAACTGACACGTTACATTACACTGCGCGTGCAGTTGTCGGTTCGTTACGCCTGGTAGTGAAAACTACGATCGCGAGTTCGAATTTAGACTTCGGGTGTGTCCGTAGATTCGGTGAATTAACCATGCATATATGTGGTTGCTTCTGCAAAATATCTGATTCTTCTGAATGTTTTAAAAAAAATGGCGAAGCTTCCAATACGTCGCGCAATGCTTGAAACAGCGAAGCAGGACGATTTTGAAGTCTAATCGGGTTGCTTCTAGGTTGTTGCTAGGCTTTAGCTAGGTAATGCTAGGTTGTTTCTAGGTTGCTTCGCAGTGCAGAGAGGTTCGAGTTAAACCACGGACAGTCACAGACACGACACGCATGTCCAAACTCCAGAGACAGAAACTGGCGCTGAAACCGATGGTTCGCACCTCCCATAGATCTACGGGCACGTCGTAGGGCTTCTATCGCTTCGCGGTCTTCTCGCAGCCGCCGTCGCCTTTCCGTTCCCTAGTATTCCCTCGTTGTACGTACCGCTGAAGCACTCCGCACAGATGCTTCAGCGAAGCTGAAACGTGCGGCCACGGTGTTTATCAATGGGTTAATCCCGACGGTTTATTAAAGCTTTTCTCAACTGCTGGTTACGTCTGTATAGAAACCTTAATTGGTGTTTACCACCCGCATGTTGGCTTCTTCATTTTTAGTGGACCAGCGGTGAGTAGTGGGATTTGCCCGCTTTCTGTGGCACATACCCCTTCATGATGATGACAGTTGTTTGTACGCACCTCCTGTACACAACAAAGTTTTTAAGGCCGGCTTAAATAGCTTCGCAGTTAAAATATTGTACGCAGCAAATGGTCTATGCTTCGGTCATCAATGCTCTGCGGCAATACGTCTTACAGAATCGGACTCTGGTTCATTCAGAGGTTACATAATATTCTGCTCGTATGTATTTGTGTGTGCGTTCTGTTAGTGGCATCAGTTTCTTCGAAAGCAGAGGTATATTTAGTGCGCTGTGATGCAAGCCGGTACAAATTTAAATGAACAACAATTAATACAATGGCGAACACCGCTACAGTTATCTGAGCCCTACCATGTCTGCAACAATATTTATTGCTATTTTTGTTCTCATGATGCAAGTTTCTGATAATTTCTCTGACCTACATGCGAATACTGAAACATAGAATTCAAATTTCTCCAGTTAACTACAATTACTGATTGACATATACGACGCATGTGAATGCGTAAAAATGTACGGCGAACGAAGAGAAAATAGGGCGATCACATTTGCGTATGTATTTTGAGATATAGACCATGTAAAATGTCGTTCGCGTTTCGCACTACGCGCCACTCTCGAGAAAAGAAGGATTGATCAGGAAGTGCTTAGCATATGACTGGATATATTCAATGTTCCCGACTCCAGCGAATTCACGTCGCGAAGAGGCTGATCTGTCAGTCTTTTCATGTGTCCCGCCTCCGTATTTTCGCGCCTATAACCTCCGTTCGCGCTCGCAGATCTGTCAGCCACGAACGTTACAGACTAAGCGATATCTCTTCCTCTCATGTGTGATCTCGCCTAAAACAGTTGCATCTCTGAACATTTCTAAGTGCACGCTTAGTCCAGAACAAAGTGCTTAGCCGGTATAGTATCGCAAAATGGCTAGCAATCATAGCTGACGATCCTCTTCAGAAGTCTCTCGTGTGCAGCATTTTATTATTCTTTCAGAACAGCGGATGTCCTAGCTATCATAAAACGAAGACGCTTTTTTCAGGCCACACATTCTGCGTTGATAAAGCTAAAGGTAAGAGTGTGTTGCTTGCAGTATCCTCAAGAAGCCGCCGCGACTTAGCAATGAAAAATTATCGATCTATGTAATTATTAACTTGACGACCACATTGTCGACAAACTTTTTTCAGAGCAACATCCATCTAAACTGTTTGCAACGCAGTATTTTTTTTTGTGTAGCTCTTTTCTCTCTTTGTGTCTTTCTCTCTCTTTGTGCATTTAAAACGAAGTGGCTGTGCGGTGTGTTTAAAGGTTTAGCAAATTTTCTTTGCCTATGACAAGAAGAGCTATGCATACGCAGGCTATGCGAAAAGTACCTCTCGAGCTTGAAGCGATGTCACTTATGTTGTCAAATTTTCTCTGCAAATCTGGTATTGACTATGCGTCCACGAGGTTGACAATTCAAAAGTTCGTTAATAACTCGACTGCAAGGGAATAAAAAGCCCTAGACACCAAGTGGTGATAAAACAAAGCGTTAAAAACGCTGGATGAAAATTAAATTGCGGAAATTCGCGAGCCAAAATCCCGCCGTAGCGGGGTGCTCTCTGATTGCTAAACTTCGACCACCTGCAGTGTTTCAAAGCGCACCTTGATTTCACAGCAGAACACTGTCAAGCGCTCACAAACATGGACAGAAGAAGGTGAGACAATACAAGCGTTTGTGTTGCCATCGCCTTATTCTGTTCTTGTTTGTGTGGCTAACACTTCTTTCCTTCATTCATAGCGAGGGTCTCGTTCTGGCAGACTTTATGCTTTCAGGTAGTATGCGAGGGATTATTGGTCAGCTGCCAGCTCGTAATAAGTTCACGTGCTACTTGACGCCAACAGGCAAAAAAAGAGTGTTCCACACTCGCCGTCATGGCTACAGGCGGCGCTGACTGACGCTCCCACGTTTAAATGCACACATATACCCTATAAAGTGGACGGGGGGATGGCCGCCGCGGTAGCTCAGTTGGTAGAGCATCGGACGCGTTATTCGAAGGTCGCAGGTTCGGTTCCTGCCCGCGGCAAGCTATCTTTTCGTCCACTTTTCTTTCTTCACAATTACCTTACATTTATTACTAAAAACATCCCCTATACTTTCCTTGGCATTATTGTCTGTTAGTTCTCATTAATATTGTGTATAACAAAGAAAAAACGAGCCCTTGAAATTAACACTTCTTTCCTTCTTGACAGTGTTCTGCTAGGCAAAACCAACTCGCCAAAAACTCGGTGCTCACGATTTCACCCTTACCAAAATGCAGCCTCCGTGGCCGGTAATCGAACCCAAGCCCTCGTGCTTGACAGTGCAACGTAAACACCTAGTCGCTAAGCCACCACGGTGGGCTGACACAGGCTGCGCTACCCGGATTACAAGCCCGTATTTGTCGTACAAGCTTCACTGCCACCTTCAAGTTTCGGCGCCGGTTTTACGCGAGAAAACGCTGTACTTTGGCGACCGCGGATATCAATTTCGCATTCAGCAATCGATCCGACAACCGCATTTTTTTTTTCGAGGGAGGATGAAGAGCGCACAGCGGCTCTGCTCAAGGGCAGAACTCAGAGAAGATTAGATTTCTTTTTCACGTAAGCTTTCTAGGGAACATTCTAATCGATGTAAAAAGAGTCATGTAAAAAGTAATTTTCGGCTGTTCTTTAGGGCGTTTTTTACTCCCATTCTCCTGTCGTTTTTTATGAGCTTATGCGTGTCAGAAAGCTTTACGCGCTCCGTTTGCCACAGACGAGAGAGGGAGAGAAGAAGGAGGAGAGAGCAGCGCTCTTTTATATATCTATAGCGCGATCCTTTCGCCAGAACTTTTTCTGTGGAAGAAGTCAGGCGTACATTTCGCCCTCCGACTGCATCTCCTCGTACATGCCGCTGCTTATCGTCCATCTCATTACATTACGATCCTCCGACGCATGCTACGCGCGCCACTTTTTTTAAGATATTGGGTCGCCGTCGGCAGTTCGTAAGTTCGTTCCACTACATTCACACGGAAGGGAGTCGCTCGCGTCTATACTCTATTTCATCAGGTTCAACGCTGTGGAGGCTAGCGAGACTTCTTGCGCCAGATGCCTCCGCACCAAGAAATAGTGCTGCGTCTTTTACCACCCGGATTGTGATTTTACAGGCGGAGCTCTTAAGCTTTTGGTTATGCCGTGCGGAGACACCAGAAAACTATCATCATCATGAACCGGCACGCGCTCTCTTCATTCTCTTCTTCATCGTCTCCTTCGCTCCCAGAACACGTGCGCCGCTTTGTCCGGTGTGGGATGCAATAACCCGGATGGCCGAGAGAACGAGTACAGAGAGAAAGAAAGAGATTGAAAGAGAGAAATAGAGAGGAAGGAAAGAAAGAAACAAAAGGATTGAAGGCCAGAGAACGACTAACGATGGAGGGAGAGAGAAAGAAATACATAGAAAGAAAAAGACAAAAATAGCGAGGAGGAAAGGGATGAAAGAGAGAAAGAGATAGAAAGAAACAGACACAAAAAAAAGAGAAAGAAAATAGAGAGAGCAAGCACTAGTCATGTATAGCAAGTGGTGGGAAAGGGAAGTGAGGATGACGAGGAGGAAAAGGAGGAGTTGAGTGCTTAAAGCATAGCATAGTCTTCTTGTATAGTACAGAATAGCAGGGAGTAGGAAATAGAAGTGAGGACGAGGAGGAGGGAAATGATTACCAAGTTTTGAATTCATGCACTCAAAGCTAATGTAACCCATAGGTGCACAATATCACATTTATCGGTTACCCACGTTTAGAGTGTACTGCATCGCTTCCCGCTTAAATCGGCATTTTCGGTGCGTCATACACGAGTTTCCCAAAAGACGCAATAAGGTAGCAAATCCGGAGATTTGGAATAAATTCACGACAGCCAGCGCAAGGAGAACACCATACAAGAAAAGAAAAGACGACAAAGGCGCTGTGTCGTTGCCGTATATTTGTTCAGCGCCTGTGTCCTCTTTCTTTTCTTTCTTTTTTTTTTGCCGGATCGTTCAATAAAGTTGTTCACTCACTCACTCCTTTTCTTGTTCGGCGTGACCATGCAAGCCCATCGAGCCTGGTAACTTTCATGAACAAACCGATTTGTCCTCGCGTTTATAGACATTTTTCCATGCGACTACTCATTTGCGTCCCCATCTGAGTTATTTGTTGTTTCTTTCCTCTCTTCTTTCCTCCTATCTCCCTCTCTCTCCTCTATATTTCCTCTTTCCGAAGGAGCAAGCAGGCGTTGTGCTCCTTTGGGTGGCAGTTGTCAGCCTGTTCCCTCCCTACTTCCTCTGTGTCCTTGTGTGTTTCGTGCTTGCAAACGAAATAAATAAATAAATAAATAAATAAATAAATAAATAAATAAATAAATAAATAAATAAATAAATAAATAAATAAATAAATGTTGCGCGCTGTTTGCGCTGGCCATTATGAGTATTTCCCAAAAGTGATACGCTGGACGCTGTATGGCTTTGTAACTGCTTGTCGCGCAGGCTTCCCGCCCGGGTGCTGACCGTGAGAGTCGGCGACCACGACCTGAACTCGAGCGACGACAATACGACGCCCATGGACGTCGAAGTGGCCGACGTGATCCGCCACCCGCGCTACGACCGGCGCACGTACGCCAACGACATCGCGTTGCTCGTGCTGCGCAAACCCGTCACTTGGGGGCGCTACGTGATGCCAGTGTGCCTGCCTTTCGGACCCCTGGCTTCGAACACCCTGGACGGTCACAACGCTTTCATCGTCGGTTGGGGCGCCACGCAATTCAGTAAGTACCCGCGACAATCACACCTCGGCTGGCTGCCCCTCAAAATGTTGCATATGAACGATCAACATCATATCGCATTAGCACCATTGGACGACAGCGATTCTCTAGGCGCAAGATGCTGAAGCGTCTAGACACCATGTTTTGCGTCGGTGCTTAGACGCTACTGTGTTTGCGTTTTGTATTTGTTTGCAATCAATCAGCCTACACGATGATATTTGGTCACGTGACGTCCTCCTCTTCCTTACCTCCGCCGCAGTCACTATCTTGTTTCTACGCCCTATAGGCCTGGAAGCCTACCGGGAGACCCCCGTTGGAACTCCCCAGCTTTGTTTTGTTATTATTTTATTTCGAGCGCTCATTTGCTTCAATCAGTGGACTATTAGTTCTAATGAGTGCAAGGATAAACTTTCTGGGTGCTGTGTAAGGGAACCAAACGGATGTGGAGAGGGAACTGTGAAGGAGTTTGAGAACTAATGTGAACAAAACGAAGTGACAGGTGAAGAAAGTGGCTCGCTGAAACCTCACCAAAAATTCATGCATATTCCTAAGATTCGAACTTCCTCTCTGACAATCATCATCGACGGTTCCTACCGGAATTTCTATCTTGTAACCACTCTTTTTTCGGTTAGTTGGTTCATAGCAATAAGTATGAGACACAATAAAAAAAAAAGAAAAGCTCGCAGATTAACGTGTTATTTAGGCGTACACACATGATTTAGGCAGAAATTAAAAATCACGCCACATTTCACGCTTTATACCTCAGTCCTTTACGAACCACATTTATTGGCTTTCACCCTTATCCGGGCAGCCTTGTTCATTTTGCAATGGATGCAAAGAAGTCGTTATTCTCTAATGTTGCCACCATTCCTTCAGGCACGCCACAAGGGGGTGTCCCCGAACCCACGAGGTCTGTCACAGGTAATCTTTACGTCAGCCCAATCTGCCATCATCTGCCCCTGCTTCGACCTACCTGTTCTTTCGCTGGCAGTAAAACATCGCAAATGCTTTTCTACCATATATGCCTGCAAAATAAATGAAACTCACGCAGGCTCACTGACGAACTGTTTTTTGCTTAGGTTCCACCGACGCACTCACGAAAACTTCTGTTCTGCCAGGCTCACTCGGACTCGGAATCACTATATTCTACTCAGCCCAGTCAAGTAGAGTTTTGTTCAGCTGGGCTCATTCGGGCTAAGACTTCATAAAAATTGTTTCAGTCGGGCTTGCACACTGACATACCAAATTATGAAGCATGAGACGTATAAGAAGAATATCAACTGCCTGTAAAGTTAGCCGACGACTGAAACATAGGATTCAGTTTGAACGAAGACATGTTTCCTGTTATAACAGCGGATAGCCAACACTCGTTATCGTATAACCACCGTACGGCAGCGCTAGCTGACACTTGCCAGTGGTAAGCCGACTTTAGCAATCATTTAGTTATGTTTAGCTAACACTGCCACTAATTTATTCAGCATTAGGCAACAATGGCAGATATTAGCCATCACTTAGCCAACATTAGCCAGTGCCAGCCAGTGGTGACAGTATACGAGTAGATAAGGCAGGCCAGGGTACCACTGCTCAACGTCCGCCTATAACATATCGCGCGGAGCACGCTAAGACATGCTCTCGCACATAAATGTCTTTCTCAGAAGGTACAACTAGCTGGCTTGTATTGGGTTACATCTAGGAGCTGCAACTATTTTAAGAACCGCCCATGTAAGATTTACACGAACAAGTTGCATTCACTACACTAGTGGCTATGACTAAACGTACGTACGTTATATTATATCTTCTTCCACGTATAATTGCGCCACCGCTTGGACGGCTTCGCAATGCTACGCGCAGTGGTTGTGTGTGCACTTACTCGAAGATGAACGGTGGACGCGCTAATGCACCGCGCAGACGGAGCCGGAAGCAGCGTGCTGCGGCAAGCCCAGATCCCCGTGTGGGCCGAGGCCGAATGCAAGAAGTCGTACGCGCAGCACCTGCCCATCAGCAAGTCTCAGCTCTGCGCGGGAGACGCTGGTGCCGAAATGGACTCGTGTCAGGTGAGGCATTCTACAACATGTTTCCCGCCTGTGAAAAGAATATAGCGATATAACCGGGCAATAAATGTCTATACAACTAAACAAGACGTTCTTGATGCGGTAGGTACAGCGTAACAAAAACTGGCAAGAAAACGAGAGGCAGGAAAGGAGTGCTGACTTCTAGTTGAGCTTATGCATTAAAAGGGCAGGTGTTCTTCTTTGATAGGAAAAAGGTAGGACGCATGCGCAAAGGCATGAGCTCAGAAGAAAATGGTGGCTCGGAGCCGCTTGTGCGTCACCAACGGAGCCACGGTGCGGAGCGGCCGTGAAAACGTCACTATATATTGTGCGAGCACGTTACCAGAAGCTCATACCATGTTGTGACGTCAGGGTACAATAGGAACCGAAACTAGCTTTTAAAAACATACTGTAATTACTTTTTCAGGGTGCACTCGCGCTTAGCACTACCTTTTCTAGGCTCTTGAGGGCTTTACCTTTCATTTGACGCAAAAAAAAAACAACGACAACTGAAAATATTCGTTTCAGTACCCCTTTAAAGAGCAGGGTTGTGGCCACCTAGGTTTTTGACAATAACGCCAGTCGAAGGTTCCTGATATCGCATTCCAAAAACTGTGTACTTCCCATTTTTACTCTCGGAAAGCCAGGGACCAAAGGCAGGCCATTGTGAGAAGCACGCCATTGCTTCATTTTGTTTTATCTAATGTGAATTTGGGAAGGATGTTGTCTTTTAGACTCGACCGAACGGGGGGGGGGGGGGCACACCAATGTTCGTGAGGGCCTGACCAAGACAAGTCCTCTTGTTGAAATTTTGGCTCCAGTGACATTCTCTGTTCAACGATTTCTTATTTAACCATAATGCCACGCAATTATTGACCTTACGCACCACTTAAGAGTGATTCCGACATGCAAATACAAATAAAGATAGTGCTCAGTGAGAGCAGAGTTACTGTATGTGGCTCCTTTAAGAGCCAGAGTTGCGCCTCTGTTTTCCACGTGCCGCTCCGCCGCACTTGGAACTCCGAAATGCTGCAGAGAAGCCATGGAACTCCCCATTGCTGCAGAGAAGCCGACCTACTTCAGCCGGTGCAGCACCTTTCCTCGTCTTGGCCTCGTCGGTTCCAGGACCATCGCTATCAGCGCGTCGCATACAATTGGTGTACTGTGTCTCGCGCGGCAGCTTTTCCGTGGACGTGTTAATATTCGCTGTGAATCGCTTGTCTTCATGTTTGGTGCTTGTCACTTCTTTTTCCAACATGACAGGGCGCAGTGCACCCTACTGCAAGAATCGAAGTGAGAGCGGAAAAGCTTTTTCTTCATACCGTGCGCGCAATCAGGAGTCCGCGGCTGCGACTGCAATGGCTTTTGCGAATGGGACGCGACAAGCCAGCGTCGAGAAATGCTAGAATATGCTAGGTTAGTTAACGCCGGAAGAACGGCACTTTCATTTGTGCTTTGTGCATGCTATCTGGTTGTACATTTTAAAGGCTCATTCAAGACTCGTGAAACAACGTATGCGCCCTTGTATGACCTGCTTGCGTTTATTTCGTACCTACGACAGCACACTTTTAAGTGTGCCGCATTTTATTGCAGCGGTCGCGCAGCAACGCCACTCGCGCGTTCGTCGTCGCGGAAGCGTCTTTCTAGTCTGAGGTGTACCACTTTCAATGCTTCTCCTTTGCAACACGAAACGCCAAATAAAACGAATATCGCGCTGAGGGCACACATAATTAGAAAACGCCTTTTTTGTTTGCGTAAATTTTTGTTTCAATAGAGTAATACAGGGCAATGCAAAATTTTTTAAAAAAAAGTATCGTTAACTAAAGTTGACAAGAGAGAGGCCTCCAACGCAGCCCCTGCGCAAACGAGAGATGGCTTCACTGCACAAATATGGAATGGAAGATGGCGGACCTATGCGCAACTCTGCTACCTAAAGGTAGCACATGCAGCAACTCTAAGTGAGAAGTCTATGCAGCGGCATCACGAGCATGAAGATTGTCGATGGTTGTCGACAGCGATATAGCGATGACAGCTGGCACAGAGAAGTAGTATTGTGCATATCTAGCTACATTTATGGGATATTTACATTGGCGTTTTGACTCGCGCTGGTATATAACCACTCTGCACGAGTGGACATACGGGCACTCATCCAGAGGTACATTCCGAGCGGCTACATAAAACAAACCAAGTAAAACAAACTCAGGGAATGCCATCGGCTTTTCTATTAAGATTTCCATATGTTTTATTGATAATAATTTTCGAGGTCTTACATCCCAAAACCACGATATGATTATGAGGGCATGCCGTAGTGGAGGGCTCGGGAAATTTCAACCACCTGGGGTTCTTTAACGTGCACGTAAATCTAAACACACGGGCCTCTAGCATTTCGCCTCCATCGAAATGCGGCTTTCATGTGTTTTATAATTACCCGTACGTCGACATTATATGCTCAGATTTTTTGTTTTTGCTCAGACAACTCGCTTACTACGCAGAACACCGATGCGCTTACTGACGCTACATTGTCGGTCAACGTGCCCTGGTACTTCCACAATGCTACTACTACTTGTATTCGATGCGTGCATAACACTGACATTGATGTATCCGCAAATATATCAACCGAGATACCGTCAGACCCTGCCGCAACGACACCAAAACCGGGAAGGTGGGCAAAGAAAGCTTCGCTAAAAAGATTAATAAGTAAATAAGTAGACGCGGACGAATTTCGTTAAAAAGCGCGCGATTACTGCAGCCACGCTAACTACACCGCTGTGAGGAAGTCAAGCATCATCAGACGGGGAACACGGCTGCGAAAGTAAAAGTTTTGGGAAAGGAAGGTAGAGGACGCTGCGGCACTCTTTCCAGCACATTTCCATAAGAGCATGGAAAGGCAGGGGGAAGGGGTCTTATGAGTGCGTGGGTAAATTTACGCCCTACTGATTCCCCGGCTCTGAGCCTTGCTCCTTGCAGGGAAGTAGAAATAGCGTTTCTTTCTCTATGCAACCTCTCTCTCTTTCTCTCTGACTCCCACCACACTGCACCAACTTCTGACAGGAACGGGAATGGCTCCCGGCACCCATTCGTCTGCATGCAAATTGGTTCTCACCTGTCTGCGGTGGCAAACTCGTGTATAGGTGCGAGGCGAAATCATAACGCCACCGCGGCCGAGCCGGCCACGTCCGGGTGAATCTGAAGCAGAGCAGAGAGAGGCGGCATATTAATATGCCGTCACTGCTGTTTTTTTTTTGTTTTTCTTCGTTGTTGACGTGGTTATGCTGATGAACATCGTGATGACGAGAATGACGAAAATAACTATTAAAAAAAAGACAGGTGGTTTCTCTTACTAAGCCTTCGGGCGTCTAGGAAAAGGGAAAGAGTGAAGGGTTAGAATAAATCATGGGTGGCAAAAGAAAAATTCGAAAACGTAGGAGTTGTGGGAAATGAAATGCAAGATCGGCGGCGCCAAGATTGAGTTTTCGAGATCGCGAAAACGAGTTGCAAGTGCAAATTCGGAGAGAAGTATCCCTGCCGTTCTGTTGGCTCCGTAATGTGAATGCTGCACTAGCGGCAATTCAGTCTTTTTTTTTTTCAGTGGGAGGTAAGGAAGTCTCGATACGCAAATAGGAATGCAGCTCGTATGTTCTTTTTGCTTTTTTTCAAAGATTTTTTTGGTATTATCCTGTAAACTAACAAACAATCGCTAAACACAAGACGCGACAGGACGCCATGTTGAACTGCGAGCGAGGTGATCGTAGTACCTCAGATTCACGTTATTCGTGACCACACGTTGCAACGAAGTAAGATTCCTGGGTCCATATTCACGAAAACGTCTCAGGCTAAAAATATCTTCCTAAATATAACAGTATTTCAGCCAGTCAAAGTGGAGTATATATCATTAGCGGAGGCGACTGACCAATTGGAAAACGCACTGCGGCCTTTGCTACGCACTATTCGCAAAACCAGAGGCTGATGTTGGTGACGTTGTTGCCTCAAAAAATGGTTTGTATCCTCGAAGAGGACTGGCCACGCATGGAGGTTATAAAAAGCTCAATAAAATAACGAACAAAAAGTAAAACAATGCGTTAAATAAGGGCAATATTATTGCTTAAGCTAAACAAGAAAAATATTAGAGGGCACGAATGGCCGTCGAAATAGTTACTAGATTTAGTACATTCGTTATTTGTTTCTTTTGTGGTCGTGCAACTACCCTGTTATAAGGATTTCACGCTCACCACACTTCATAGCCTACAAAAGTTTTGCGAGTACAGCTGCAAGTTATACTTCAGTAGCAGTAGACACTGACAGGCACACTGCATTAGATTTGTCTCGTGTGAAGAACTTCAGTAAATTAATGCAACGTCACCCTGACAGCGAAAATAGCTGAGCTTGCAGTGCCCGATAATAAGGACAGTCGGCTACATGGCAATACATAAAACAAAAGAAGTGGCGGCAAGCAGTCAAGTGTTTTTCGCACTTTGTTTTCTTCAGTTTATGCTTTGAATTATCGACTTCGAAGATGTTTGTAATTTAGTAGGGCCCTTGTCGTTGTCAAGAACTTCGTTACTTAGCGCGGTCAATAACAGCGCTAAGCTGCGCCGTTCATGTGCAACTAGAGGCATGAATTTCAAGTTTCGGAATTATGCTATGACTCATGCTGTGATAAAAAGATTTGATAGCCTCGAATCCAACTAAAAAATTTGTTTATCCTGTGCCTTGGCATACCATTGACCAGGCCCGTAGCCAGGGGAGGGTGCCCTAGCCCCCCCCCCCCCAGAAGTTTTGTCGAAGGGGGGTGTTTTACCGAAAACAAATAATGAAAATAGGTCTTTTTCTCAAATAGTCAAGGTCTTCAGCAAGACCCCCCAAAAAAAAAAAAATTCCTGGCTACGGGCCTGCCCTTGACATAACCTCTGCCACAATCTTGACTTGCTCTTGACCGTGGGAATCTAGTGGTTATGGTACTCGACTGCTGACCCGAAGGTCGCGGGATCGAATCCCAGCCACGGTGGCCCCATGTTCGATATAGGCGAAAATGCTCGAGGCCCCTTTTAATAAGCCCTGACTCGCCACGTATATGACTCGCTTTAAAGAGACACGTTAAAGCTTATTTAGATTTCACGACTTTTCGACGAGGGTATAGTGACCTCCGAAGAGAGTACACTCCTTTGATCTTAGAGTGTAACCCTCATATAAGCACTCCAAGTGTACCCTTGACACACCCTTTGACCTCTCATGTAACTGAAATGCGCACGGCCTTCTCGGTCTTGCATGACACGGCTAAGCTGCATACACGTGCTAATATGGTATACGAAGAAAGGCGAGGAGGAAAACGCTGCTTCTTATTTGCGCTGAAAAAAAAATAATAAGAGCGAGATCGTTCGACGAAACGCGCCTTGCCCGGTGCCCGTGAATGTCCGGTTTTGCGCGACCGTGCTGCAGCGAAAGGATGTCCGGCGGATGCTCTTCTTCTCCGATCTGTTCGTTGCAGGGCGACTCCGGGGGTCCCCTGTTGCTGCCGCACGAGGGCCGCTACTACGTGGTGGGCATCGTCTCCTCGGGAAAGGACTGCGCCACGCCAAACTTCCCGGGGATCTACACCCGCGTCTCTTCGTACCTCGACTGGCTGCGCGACCAGCTGGGCGTGGGGCAACAGTAATAAAAACAAGGGCCCAGCCACCGCTGCCACACGGCGACGGGCCCCTCGCCTGTCTCTCTTTCTCTCTTCCTAGAAATTACCTGTGTCTGTTCTGCATTCCGGGCTAAGGGCTCAAGGACTACTGTGGTTTCACAGAGTCGACCTCCACCTCACCTGCCTTCGTCTCGCCTCCTCTCTAACGAAATATATCTAACAGAGTAACCCCAACGCCGGGAAAATTGAATCGGAAAGTGTGCCACAGTCACAGTTTGACTTACGAAGCTTCGGGGAACGTGCTCTGTCCTGACTGTGACAACTAGCACATCACTTGTGAAACGACACTAGAGTGCGCTCAATGCGCTGAAAAACCTTCGTCCGCCATATTAGAAGATATTTGGCCGAGATGCAGTTGATGAGATATTCAATCGTTCCGCTATAGTCGAGAAGCCTGAACAGTAGGGATTGAGCCGCTGTGACAGCTGTTTCTCTGAATCATGCAGACGATATGGAGGGGGTGTTTTCCCACTGCAGTAACACAGAGCGAAGTAAGACCTAAAGGTATCAAGCCATTGCAAGACTGCAGGCGATGTCGGTACATACCAGTAGATACTAAAACTGATTTCACTGCATTCGTGTGCATTCCAGAACAAGAGATGTGTGCCCGATTAACGATAGATTTTCGGCGTACAGCGCATGGCTTTACCCACATCCTCCTCTCAGCTTGCGGCTGAGCGGGGGAAAAACGGGCAACGGCAAAGTGCAGCTGCCTCATACGAAACTAGAGATATTGTCAAGGCCTCCATTCTGTACTGATCACTTTTTTGCGAGAGATACTGCGACGTGCGACAACAAAATGATAGCAGCCGATGTTAAAGTTACTAGGAGTGTGCGAGTATTCGAAAATTTGGAATATCGGATCGAATAGTTTCCTATTTGAGTCGGTCATCAAATCGAATAACCACTATTTGTAGATGCGATTATTTTTTCGTATAGTTTACGAATATTACAAGAAGTCAACTGCACCGAAATAAACGCAAACTTCGTGCAAAAGTGCGATAAGTTTCATTCTTTCAGGCACAGTATGGCCATAACAACATGAGAGCTTGCGCAGTACATCAGACTACCTCGCTCGAGAAGCCAGAATTTGACGTCTGTATAACAAGCATTCGCACTCTCTGAATAGTTTTGTGGACGCGAATAATCTGCTTACTTAGATTCCTTATACTCCATTCGCGCTTCTAATGCTAAAAATTATGAATGCCACGATGTGAACAGCGTTTATTTTAATATTATTTTAAAAAGAGGCTATTCAACGTTTGAAAAGTATTAGATATTTAATTCAATTAACTTTTGGCACTAGTATTCGATCCAGTTTCAAAAGTCGCTATTCGTACACACCTAATAAAGTACGCCAGTAAGATAGCTGGGGCGAAATTTCGACAACACTTCAGCCAATCCTTTTCCGGAACAGTGTTTTCGCAGCTTCCCTGTTTTCGCAGCTTCCCTGCCGATACTTGAAGTTTCGGAATGCAGCTGGATTACGGCTACGGTTTGTCATAAGCTTCAGGCTTACTGCCAAACTATATGCTTAGGCCGAGACACCATCATGCTTAATCAGAGCAACGAAGGCATACACATACGACATGCGCCGTGAGGAGCAAACATCGAACTTTCAAGGCACCCCAACTATACATCTACAGAATCATCCACAGTAGAACCAAAAAAAAAGTCACAGTTTCGCCGCAAGGGCGAAGCAATGAATGCGATAGCAAGAAATTAAAGCTATACGAAGTGAGGCTCGCCAATGGACACTCTCAGTTTGAACAGCGTTCCTGTTGCAAAGGTGGCCGAAGGAAACTAGCGTGCTTCAACTGTCGAGCTGTGACACTTGATAGTTCGCGCTCATCTTCTGTTTGTTCGTTTAGCGGCGTCCCTTCAGCTCGAGTGACTTTCGTACGCTCGGTAACATGAGCGCGGACATCACGGTGAAAGCGTGAAGCATTCCTCTTCCCCTCACCGCGAGAAAACCGCGCGAGCAGACAACGGAAGGGCAATGTTCTCGCTGCGCAAATATAAGAAGCGAGCAAGCTCGACGACGACTTTTAAATGCGCCCGTCGCGCTGCTAGCGCCATCTCGCTGGTAATGAAGAAACGCTTATTATCGTCTGCCGTCTCTGAGTCCGTCCAGCGGTAAAGGGTATGTATATAACGCTCGCCGTTAGCTACGTGGAGGATCTGCGTTTCGTGGCGTAGTGGATAGCGCCACTCGCTGCGGAGCAAGAGGTCCCTGGTTCGATTCCGCGCTTCGGAAGCATTTTTCTGAATTATTTTTCTTTGGGGCTTCTATATATATATATATACATATATATATATATATATATATATATATATATATTACATATTTATACATATACGGTGCATGACGGCGGCGACGGCAAAATCCAGCCGAGACTGTCCATATAATTGCTATTTATTTATTTATTTATTTGCTTTGAATACATAGAAAACACGAAGATACAGAGGAAATAGGGAGGAAACAGGCTGACAACTGCCACCTAAAGGGGCACAACACCTGCCTGCTCATTTGGGAAAAGGGAAACATAGAGGAAAGGAAGATGGGGGGAAAGAAAGACGAAAGAAAATAGAAAAGAAAAACAAGTAACACAGACGTAAACACAGATAAGTGGTCACATGGAAAAATGTCTGTAGGCGTAAGTAGGGCTCGATGGGCCTGGTCACGCCGAGCAGCACATCCTCCCGGGAACAGGCAATCATCAAGGTTCGCACACTTAAGACCAATAAGTCCATATTCCTTGATGATGATACAACAACGCTATTATCAGGCGATGATAAAGTTATATTGGCTTTTGTGGCAGCAGGAAATGAACTCGTTACAAAAGTACCTCGCGAGAAACTATTAAATAAGCGATTTTCGTGCGCGATGCTCAGGAGATAAAGGATGACAGATATGACCCAGAAAAGAAAAAAAAGTGCAGATATGATCGAGAAAAGAAAACAAAGTGCGGTGACATATATCGGAGACATAGCTGTAAGAAGAAGCAAGAGATAGTGATCGTCATCTAAGATCCAAAAACGGCCATGTTTGTGTCCGCCAAAACGCAAAACAAAAAATACAGAGGCAATATCATGGCTATGGAGTAGCCGGAAATGTAACCGATAAACTGGTATGTTGTTATCGGCGGTCTCACGAGTGCGATAAATAAAGATCCCCACCAACCATGCACTAACATTCGAGAACATGAGTTTGAGTGAACTTCTCAGCAGGAACATCACACGCACACACACGCATATATATATATATATATATATATATATATATATATATATATATATATATATATATATATATATATATATATAGTATATATATATATATATATATATATATATATATATATATATATATATGTATATATATATATATATATATATATATATATTATCTGCAATGAAAAACATCTATCTCACTGCCAAAGTGGAACAGTGAACGTCTCAAGAAGATGCGGGCTCTTCTCTGCCCACTAAGCCTATAGATAAGGACGAGGCTACGCTGCGGGAAGTCGTTCCAGGAACATCGCGCGTTTAGCTTCTCGGCATTGTCGCCCCTACGACAGATCGAGTACGCAGCCGCCAAGAGAAAAGGCGTTAAGCTCACGAGCAATGTCAGCATCTGCGATAACGAGGTCCGTAAGACATGTGAAAGTGAAGATACATGAAGAGCGTGACACCGTTTAGCGTGACCTGGTTTAGGAGAAGCTCTAAGCTGTACGTGATAATGCCACAAGGACATGAAGGCGCTGCTTCTTCGCAGAGCAGCGCACTGAATAGGAGATAGTCGCTGCTCATAAATAGCCGGCTTAAAAAATAATAATAATCTTCAAAAAGCTTGTCTTGCATGAGTTTAGAAAAGCACACGTGTATCACACAAGGGCTGGCCGAAACGCTGACGCAGTGAGCCAGCAAAAAAAAAAAGTAGGAAAGATAATAGCGGCGTCTGTCTCTTTCCTGAATTCTCCACTTTGAACGAGCCGGTTGACTCAATTCCACTTAGAAATGAGCTTTATTGTAGGCCGTACTTCTGTATGGCGTTTCGTGCAAGCCATTTGTAGTCTGTTGAAACGAAGATATCGAAGTTTTCGTAATATTGGGCAAGAATGGCCGCAGAAATTTATCAAGTTTTACAAACGGTATATGAAACGAATTATGTCCTAAAAGATAGAATTGTGTTTGGGTGAATTCGGCGCTTTCAGGAATTGCCATGAAGACCTTAAGGACGGTATATAATCAAGACGCCATTCCATACTATGCGAAGATTAAAACAGCGATTGCGGTCGTTGACCCGTCGCGTTGATTCCCTCACTGTTGGAATGGCACCAGGAGCTTTTGCCTTCGTGGAGGCCGACGTTCACGGATTCTTACACAATATGCGAAAACGCAAAATGCTTGTGTTAATAGCGCCAAAGCTGCTGCTGCTGCTGCTTCATGATGAAAAGTTGAGTCCGAAAGAACGTTTCGTTGTATAGGAAAGTTCCGACGAAAACGATTATTCGCTTTCGCAAGGGTCCGCAAGGTTGACGAAATTTTTAATTTGCGAATGCGACATCTAACTGAAGTCGCAGAGCTAGAAGTCGAAAAAGAAAGGTGGATCAATGCTAAAGAAATGGCGGAAGATCAAGGCAGAAGTCAGTCCAGACGATCATGTTGTTCTGTTTTTTTTTTTTTTTCTGCTGTAAGATTGCGCGCCATTGATTTGTCCTACCCCTGGATGTCAACTTCTACATGGTACTTTCTGCACGGACCCCGTTTGAAGATACCGACAAATCATCCGCGCTGTGTGCGCAAAAATTTATCAAAACAGGGGCGCTGGGTTCTGAACCAACGAAATCACCACTGATTTCGAATCAACGAATCACCACTCTGCACTGATGACGCGCTATAGCTTCGGTTACGCAATTCTATCGCTGCTGAAACACCGTCACTACTCGCTGGATTTACCCCGTGCGAGGCTTTCTTTTATGTCTTTCTCGCCCAGTGCAAACTCGTACTGCGAGGGCCACAATGCGGGGATGTGATCAATCGCTCAAAAGAGTGTCGTTCCGGTAATAGAAGAAAAGTTGAACTGATGTACGCATACATAATGAGGATCATTTCGACGATGACCGCACTGACGCGTATTAAAGTTCCATAAAATGAATTTTTTGCACTCACCGCACAAACTTCTGGGCACCTAACTGGTGTGCCACTCTCAAGTATAGACTACTGTACGGGTAGGTTTCGGTGCTAAACGAACAGTGCTACGGCAGACGCGCGCGCGTGTGCGTGCGCGCGTATATGACGTAATCGTATATACATAACAGCGCAGTTCCCTCGCGCTGCGTAAAGAAAGCAGTGCGTGCCTAAGAGCCTGCAAAGCCGCACGAATGCTACGCACGCAGACGTGAGTGGGTAATTATACCGTATCACCTTCATAGATCCGCTGAAAGAGAAAGCAGTTGCCAGCAAGTGACCGAAAGCGTTGGCGCCAGCCACGTTACCAGTACTGCGCGCAACGCCTGACAAGCGCCAATTTTATATGATGCAAGCAGTCAACGCGATCAATCGACAAACTTGCCTGTATCCGGATGGCGCAAGCGCCCCGTAGTCGTGCACTTGATGTATATGTGTGCCAGACCCGTCTCTGCAGGATCTAAGCCTTTCGCTTTGTAAGGTTAGGGAACGGAAAAACGAAAACAAGAAGAGACTAAAGACAAGCGTTACTAGGTCAGTTTGGTGCATAGTTTTACACAAGCGTGCACTTTCAATGAACACAAGTGAAGACGCACGATAGAGACTGCGTTGGTAGGCGCTGCAGAAGCCAGTACAAGGCTGCTTCCCGACGAACGAAATTTAAAAGCTCCTTTTGGCCGTCGCCATTTACATAACAAAATGGCTGGAACCTCGGCACCGTGACTTCATACTATTGTCTCGCGTTTTCATACCAAAAGCAATGGTGCGGAACTCACAAAAACGAGAAAGCATTAAGGAGTGACCGCTGCTTCACCAGCAATCTCCAATGAATATATATGAGCTGTTGTGCGCATGTGTTACTGAGAGGTCATGCTTCCGAAAAAATATAGACGTGAATACTCACGCCCATCTGTTTCATGAAGGCTTAACCCTATCCTCAGGTAAGTTTACACACCTACCGGCTCTAAAGCTCCTGTCGCGTAATGTTAGCTGCTCGCACCTGCAACAGTATAATAAATAAGAAATACGTACAACTACACCTCTATCCCAATCGAATAAATAACTCGCACAATACGATTGTTCCCTCCGGAAGAATTCGCCACTATTTTTATTTTTTCGCAACTTTGTGATTACCTTTAGTCAATTTAAATCGTGCCGCAATGTAATCGCCAAAGAAAGAGCCATTTAGAAACCTAGAAATATATCTTATATATTTTCTTTCTTTTTTTTTTTAGGCGGCGAGTAGGCAAGACCTCGACGTCCCCACGTGGGAGGCCTAGGCCCAGCCAACTAAACCGCTGGTTTTAATAAATGTTTTTTTCCTCCTCCTAGCTATCACTGCGTAAAAAATAAACGTCATTTTTTGAGACAAGCATGTCCTATCTCTGCGCTATCATGCCTAAAGCATATATATTATCTTTAGGTTTCTGGTGAAAGATACCGGCGAGCGATAAAGAAAAGAATCACGACCCCTACTTAGATTTAAGTGTACGTTAAAGAACTCCAGGTGGTCCAAACTTCCGAAGCCCTCCACAACGGTGTCCCTCATGATCATATCGTGGTTTTGGGACGTTAAACTACAACGATTATTATTATTATTACGTTCGTCTCCAATTATGGCTCACATACGTTAACAAGTTCTTTTGTGTCAGTCAAGCAATACGTAATAGGCCTGGGAACAAAATGCAAGCAAAAAACGAAGTGATAATAGAAAAAGAAAACTGGTAGGTAGCAGTTCTATTATGAAGCTGCACAGCGATTTCAAAAGGAGCATATTAAGTTAACTTACTGTAACAAACTCCCGTTTCGCAAAAATGACAAACGACACAAACACAGCACCCAGACACGAGGAAAACAATGCATCTAAGTGTGCGACCGGTGGTGTGTCCGAAACGTGTGCTTACCTGCCCAGAAAGGTGGAAGGGTAAATAATGGGGTTGGTATATGAACCGTAATACAAATATAACAAATACAGGAATAAAAGCAAAATAAAAGTGTGTAACTGAGTGACTGGACCAGATTAATGTTCATCTTGTCTACAAAGAGAGAGCGGGGAGGGGATGGAGGGTTATGGTGCATTCCACGTTGCATTGAACCTCAGCAACAGTAGCAGGCATTTCCGGAATGTCGGTAGTGGCGGTGAAATAACCAAAGACGGTAAAACAGCCCACTGCACGACGCAATCAAACATTAATCGTCAACGTTATACGATAACTCAGCGTTCATGTTTACCAGAAAACGTCGTCGTCCTCTAACCATTAACAAGTGTACCTTTCTTTCTTGTCGGTTGTTGTTATCAACGCTGACATCTACAAATAACATATAGCAGATGACAGTTTCTCTCAAAGCCAAAGCACTGAAAGCGTGTCGCGCTGACAATGCCTAAAAAAGCTAACATGGCGAGCATCACCTCCGAAGGTTTTGCACGCATCGCATTCAGAAAGTGCACGAGATGAGCCCAAAGGAAAACTATCAACGTTTGTCAACGCCTAAAGAAAGAATTAAACTGGTGTCACCCGGTGCACTGCTAATCGCGATTAAACCCGATCGGGACCAATTCTCTCAACAGTGATTCGCTCCAATCTGCAGCTTACGTAAAGGTCGTAAATCACGATCAAGAAATTTGATCCGGTTCAGGCCCGGTCGTGTGACACCTGTATTAGATGCGTTTAATCTGAAATTCCCTGCCCGCTCAGCTCAAGACCAGCGCGTGCATCCAAATAAAAAAAAAGGAGGCGTAGGTGCATCCAAAAAGCTGCGTTCCAGGGCGGCCGTGGTGCATCACAGTACAGGGCTTGCACGCAGCTGCTCGGCAGGATCGACGCTACGTGTCCAAGCCAAACGCTCATGCCGGCATACAGGGTTGCCAATGGTGGCTACTTTTCGCCAAATTGGCGAATTTGAGAGGCCCGTGGCGACCTAAAATTATGAATGGCGACATGGCGAATTTTTGGCGATTTTCAGCTTAGGTCTCCGCTGAGTTATGCATCCTAAGCTCAGTGCCTTCCCAACGAATGAGCGGCACTATTCTCTGTATTTTTCTGGGTTTTGAGGTGCACATTGCGCGCCGTTCTGTATGTCCGTCCTGTAACTCGTGTGTATCTCCTCAATTCATCTAGATGCTTCTAATTCAATTCATCTAGATTCATCTAGATGCTTCAGAGCTTCGCTAAAGTTTCGCTTCTGAAGGGGCTAGATGACCGGTTGGTCGTGTGTTCCGGCCATTTATTCCGCCAAAGCTCCAACTATTCTGAATAGCTTGGCGACCTATTCACCGCTGCAGTATCCCCTAATCGAGCTCGTATAGCGAAGATAAGCGGATACGCGGGTGTTCGTGCAATAAAAAATTATTTATTCCGGCATTTTCTACTGCTCTCTGTGAGCGTGTGAAATGAAAACAATTGCTATATAACATTTTACAATGTCTACCTGTTCAATTATAACGCACTGGATTGACGCGGGTAGATATAAGTGATTATATATGAAAGGGACAGTGGCGTCCGGTATCATATTAGTTCACACTGAAAGGCATAAGACTCACTAATGAACGACACCTGTAAGAATTCTGTCTTACTACTTTCAATAAACCTGTTAATCCTTTTTTTCATATGAGGGGATGTAAAGCTGTCTACAAACAACACCTTCGCGGCTTTCGCCTAAGGTTTACCACACTTTTACCTTTGAAACGAGCGGACAGAGATGGAAGGATATCATGAGCGTTTTATCCTTTCATACTTGCGCCTCCGCGCACATCTTGCGGCTAGTCGGAGAACCAGGTGCACCAAGCACTCCCATGGTGATGGGGCGATGCGCCTGGCAATGAGAAATGTCAATATACTTTAAGGGCTTTGAATGGCACTGTATTCTACGGGGCTATACATCAGTGGAAATTCTTATTACTAGGATATGCCGCAAATATCTAGAATGGCGACTTTTTTGGCGAAATTCGTTAAAAAATGGCGACTTTTGGCGACTTTCTGCTCGTCGTTTGGCGACATTTACTCGAAAGTCAGTGGCAACCCTGCCGGCATAAGAAGCAGGAACGTTGCCCTGACCCGAGCCATCGCCGCGCTGCAACACTACATTCCAGTGCGGCCCTGCTAATGGCGAAGCATATTCAGTGTGGCGTAACGGCCCCTGAGTTTCGTTTTGTCACTTTCGAATCCAATGAAACATCCACGCACAATCCGTCCATTCGGGTCAATATCATGACAACACGTCAATGTCAACGGCGATGCTGGCAGCGCAAACGCACCTCGAGCGTTCGTATATTATCAACAAAATGTGTACGCCATTGCGGAATATAGCAACGTAGAGTTATTAAGGTGAAAGAATTAGATGCCTCACGAAACGCGAAAAGTGGCCGTCAGCGTCGGCGTCTACACAAACGGTCCAAAAAGCGTCACGAGATCACAGATGACGTCGCGATGGCGTCATCTCTGATCACGTGACACATTCACAACCGTCAAGGTAACTTAGCGCGTGTCTAGCACACTGCGGCTTGTTGTGTTTTGCAAGAAGTGTGGCCCCGGTTGTACAGCTTAATGTATTACCAGTGCGCGGCAGGTTTCCCCTTTCAACTGTTACAGAGAGGGTAACACGCCTCAAACTTTTGTTTCAACACCCTAAGTTAGCAGTCATCCCTAATCTTTTTTTAGTAGTTAAGCTTTAATCATCACCTTCATTGTATTAACGCCGTTAGATTATTCTCACCGACATTATTTTTCTTCCTGACTGTTTGGCATACATTATTGTTATTGTAGTTATTGTGGCTTCTTTTTGTTGGTATTGACGTCGTCTTCCATGTTGTTTGTTGGTGCTATTGTTTGGTCATCGTTTTCTGCTCGTTGTCATGACAGTCTGCACATTTGCGTTCGTATGTACGGGTGTACGCTGCTTTTGATTATTAAGGCTCATCAAACGCGAAAATTAACCGTCGGCGTCCCGCGTCAGCAGCGTCGGCGTCCGGCGGCGTCGAGCACAGCACGAGTGATGGAAAAAGTTATCACGTGATTACGTCACCATATGACGTCATCATGACGTCATAGATTGCTATAATTTGTGACGTCACCATGATGTCACAAATTCTGCCAATCTGTGGCGTCATGATGAGGTAGCGTCACGTGATGCCGTCATCACATGACACCGTAGCTTCGTCAAAAATGGGCCGATCACGGAGGCAGTGCAAAATCAGGTGAGGTGCCTCCGATCCTGAAGGCAGTGAAAAAACACGCTGGTTGCACAAAGCTTTCGGAGAGTGGCGGGCAGGATCAATACATCGACTGAGAAGAAAAAGAAGGTGGCTTTCGCCTTCGAGTCGTCTTAGCTGAACGCATAAGGGACCCTGTGAGTTTTTTTTTTATTATTTCTTGTGTTTAAAGCAAAATGCGAACGATTAAGAGTACTATAAGTAATCGACTACGGGAGAGCGGTGAGCTGTCCCTCTCTGCAAAGAGAGATTTTCCATCCAGCAGTCCCTCTGACCGTTTTCTGCATCGACCGTTAGTCAGTTGAAAAACCAGTTCATGATTTTGGTAAAGCCAGCTCTGATGCAGCCTACCTTCCGGGTTTTCACATAAAAATAAAAAAGGAAAAGCTTTCAACTTCGTCATTCTTCCTTTCTTTCATGCCTTATAAACCTGATTTATACCAATTACACCTATCTTTAATCAGCCAGCCAATTTTTAGAACTCCTCACAGTGGATGCGAGCTAAAGCTCTCACAGTTTTGTCTGGTTAATTGGTTGGTTGTTCCTCAGTAAACTGTCGTAACCCACTGCGGGGCATCGGCCGTGAAAGGTGCGGTGTCTTGTCCTAGTAAGCGTAACCTTTGTGAGGAGGAGGAGGATGAGAGGTTGAGGAAAGGAAAAGGCGCAACTTCTGCAACCCTAATTGGGAGCACGGCTTAGCGACCTTTGTTCCAGAGGCGAGCGCTACAGGCGCAGCTCGCGCCAAAGACAAGTCTCCTTCCTCTTGTTCTTCGAGCGCCTTGATGATGACATTAACGCAGGCAAAACCACAAATAGCATAGCCAACTGTAGCATGCGGCGATCGCTCCACTCCGGCAGTGCGCTTCGATACTAATCACATGAACGAAGAAGACAAGGCGGCGGAGCACAGGGTGTGACGTCTTTATATGACAGTAGATGAATTGTACGGAGCATTCACGGTTTACCCGATTATCTCCCAGCCAGCTCCTCAATCATCATTCACTTCGTGGATATGGCGTGATTTTTTATATTCTAAATATGCTAAGAAATACATAGTTTACATACTAACTGATTGATATAATCAAGGAAAATGAAATAATAAATCATTATGGTTGAAAAAGAAACTGAGTTAACCTTCTTTTTTTGTTTGTTTGTTTTTTCACGTGGGAAGTCACATACGGCATTCAAACGTTCCTGTTGGTGCTACCCAGTACGGTGACACCAAAAATGATGATGATGCTGGGATGATTGGCACCTATCCACTTAGAGGGATCGGCCAAGGGTCGGGCGGATCATATAGTCTGAATTTTTTTTTTAGGTTCTGCCAGAGATTACAGTGTCAATTAGAATGAAGGGACAGATCATTACCATATAACGCTTTGTCTTTTTTCTCTTTTTTTCTGCGGGTTACACGGAGGAAGAAGATGTTTGCACAGAGCTCGCGAGGGCGTTCGAAGTAGTGCGCGGAGCTCGCGCCATTCATCGGCTCGGGGCGGTGGCAGCGGGCAGCGCGCTGCAACCGGCCTGGACGTACTCCTCAAAATTAATCTCCCCGCTACCTGAAAGCGCACTTCGAGCCAGGTCGCGGTGACCGGGAAGCGACCATGGCGCAGGAGCTGGGAGACGAGCTTGGCCGCGTCCTGCGGGAGCGGGGCCCCATCGACACCGCGCTGGATCGCTTCGAACGCCAGACCAAAGTGCGCCGCGAGTACCTGGTGTACGGCGCGATGGGCGTCGTGGCCGTCATGTTCGCCATGGACATGATGAGCGCCTTCCTCTGCCAGTCCATCACCACCGTCATAGGGGTGCTGGGCTGCCTGCGGGCCCTGGAGCGACAGGACCAGGCCTCCATGCAGAAGTGGACTGCCTACTGGCTCATCTACATCATCCTCAACGTCTACCTCGGTTTCATAGTGCGCTTCGTGGGCCGCTACTTCATCAAAATCCACATGTTCAAGGTATCGTACACATTGCGCTATGCGTTTCGTCAGGGTTAGAGTACATCGATTCCACCGTTCCTTCGTACAGAGTAGTGACACGTCCGGCAGCGCCACCATATTGCGATGGAGCACGCGTAGGGGCGCGCTAAACTGGCAAAATCACACAACGCGACTACACAGCGTGCACACACGTGTCTGCGTCCACCGTTCCGACACAATATGGCGGCGGCACGGTCAATTTTACGGTCAATCGGTGTCACCGCCCTCATGGGGAGGCAACGCTGGCAACGCTAAGGGCGCCTCGATGCCAGCGTTCCTTCGCACTGGGTGGCGACGCCCATTAACTGTGCCCAGTGGAGCTCTCGCTAGTGTGATGTTAACGTATTGGGTCAGTGGACGCTCTCACCACCCTGTATGAAGGAACGCTGGCATCGAAGCGTCATAGACACCCTAATTGGGGCCGACTGCTAGCGCCACCACAGGAGCTTCGTTATAAACGCGACAGCCACGCCGGGTGGCATGCTAGTGTACTTTTGCCCATTGCCGATGAGTGTGTGGTCCGCGACGAGGCTGGTCGCTTATTTCTTACTTGCGGGAGCTCCATGTCCCATTTCTTCCATGGAGCTCTACGGCCCGGCCGTTAGGCCTCGTTTGGCTGGGATCCTCATCCAGCCGCTTCGTTAGACATACTCGAACTGTACTCGGAGGATTTTAGGGGAGGGGGGGGGAATCTGGCGATGAAACAGCCGATGTAGATGGAGACGTAAGCTCGCCAAAATAAAAACCCTTTGAGCCCTTTTAGCCCTTTGAGCTAAAAGCACGTCCGCAGACTTCTGCTATGGCTCCCCGAGCGCCGCCCTCTTGAACTAGTATTCCGTCAGTGCGTGGCAGTTGAAGCCGACTGTCGATATGGTCTCTAGTAGCTTAAGAAAATTTAGCAGCTGGCAACTGTGTCGCGAGCTACAGCTGTGCCCTTTCGTTACTATGTTCTGTTGTACTTAGTGTCATGGCACTTAATAGGTGTCTAAAGTCGTTTTGTAACGATATGCGCACAGATGCACACACACTCAAGACTCTATATTTTCCCGCCTGTCGGCTTAGGGAGGTCATTGGCTGAACCAATTGAGGCGAACGTGCGAAAAAACCTGGTGGACCTACATTTTTCCTCGGTGTTCTCACTTCGGAAAGATCTCGAACGCACCGAGTTGACTATTCACGAGTGCCGAGGCGAGGTAGCCTATGTTTTCCTTTATAGAGAGGTGCGACTACAGCACCGAGAATTTGCCTCTTTGTCATCAGCTGGAAGTCTTCATTAACCATGTTCAATATCGGGATCACGCGGTGAAAGCTTTCTGCAATTTTTTTTATGTAAGTGAAGTATCGCCTGTAGATGTTGTCGCAATACCCGAGTGCTGGGTGCTCGCTCACGTTCACTTTCAGTTCTAAGTGTTATTCGTGGTTTCGTAGCATAGGAAATTTGCCACAATATACTTCGCTAAAATTTTGATGGTATACAAAGTAAGAATAAGTTCGACGACAGAGTTCTTGGCCTTACGCTGCAACGTTCAATGCATTGGCAGCATACGTACTGTACTACACACACCGAGCTTGTGAGAAGAGCTCGGGTTCCAATGTCTGAGCATCTGCAAAAACAAGGGGCTAATTATTGTTCATACATGATCAAGTCGGAATCCAGGATCCTGACATTCAGTTTGAAGCCGTTCCGCAATGTCGTGTGGATGATTGGCAATCAACCCGTGTCACGGCAGCTGTTGCCCTTCGGTATTTAGGCAGAGTCGACGCTGTGATTGTGTCCCAGGCGAAAAATTATGCACGATGAAAATGGGGTCGCTGCCAATTACAAAATAGACGCACTGATCCATATGGCCTCGTCCCCACTGCGTTAGTGCCCTCACATACGGCGGTTGGGAAGTGTTCGCTGCAGGAGTTTTTCTGGGCTGCAATGGCACCGCGCCTTTCTGTGAAAAGTGCCGACACTTTCGGTCCGATTGATCGATCATCGCCGAATTCCAGACTTGTTACTGAAGAAGGACAGACGAAACGCCTCAATTCTCTAGTCAGTAACTCTAGTCAGTAACGCTACTGACAGTTACAAATGAGCAGGGAAACTATGGAAGCCAGTCTGTAGTTTCACGTCCATTTTCGCGTCGTTGCCCAACTTTGGAAGCTCGTGTCGAACTTTACAGTGAAGTCTCTGTAAAGCGAAAAGTCCGCTTGCGCCGCACTGCGTTTGACAACATTTCGCCAAGTCTATATAGTGCTGTGCGCGAGTTAAACAGATTCTATCCGGTATGTAATTGAGCGAGGTCCGGTCTAATGCAATCACCAAGCAGTACGGCGACACTGATGTCGAGACACCGTGCTCCGTTTTTAAAATGAAAGAGACCAACGACGGACGTCAGTGTGCTCTGTAAACTAACTTTAAAGCTTAGACTTGGACTATTTTGCTCCTTTTTCAAGCTTTGTGCTCCCATTGAAGCCGCAGCTTTGTGAGGTTATGATGAAGTGCGTTTGTATATACAAGCAGTACAAGGCCGAGCTTGACAACAAGATCTGTCGGCATGAAGCTGCTCCGAACTGTAACGCTTTCTTTGTTTTGATGGCCCATCTTCGCGTTATCTCAAAACAAAACTTTCCTTTTAAACTCGACGAGAATTTAACGATTATATCTTGTCTCGTTTGCCGGCCTAGTCAAATTTCCTGCTAGTCATATATCGTGGCCGCTTAACGCCACAAGTTTATCGTGAACAAGATCTCTCTCGAGATAAGGGACTCGTCAAGATAACTAATGCAAGAGACATCAGTCATCGAAGTCATATATAAGGGAGAATGAGAAGTGACGCACTGATATGTTTTTTTTTTCATTTAGTAGATAAGATAAAGCGAAAGGAAACGAAGAGATACCACCGCAGAGTGAACAGAAATCCGAATTCGATTGGCACATATGGCGCAAAAATATTGGTATATTTTTAATTTGATATGAAAAGCACATTTCCAAAATGTTTATATAAAACACTCACTGTGGTAAGTTTTTCTTATTTATTTACACTTTGTTTCTTCCATAGCAACACCAGACATCGACGAGATGTCCGTCTGTGTAGGTAATTGCGAACCACACGCAGGGACGAGCGCGGTAACCTTTATTGTATAAGAGCCCGCCGAGAGACTAAGGTAATTGTCGATAAATGCAAATGAAGTCGACTAAGTGCTTAGCAGAAAGCCAATGGCCCCTTTTGAATAGTGTTGGATAGTGGGTGAATGACATATTAAGGGAAAACAATGCAATGGTAAGCGCACGCAGATATACGGAACTTTGAAGGCTAGTTGTCACTTGACATCCGTAATTGTATTTTTGACTGTTTCTTTCTATTGCAATTCCTTAACCGACATTCCTCGAGTTCCGTCGGCAAGCCTATGGTTTAGCTTGTACAACTGTGAAAACTTTCGCGAGATGCGCGAAAAGTATCGCTGGAGCAGAAACGGGAAATTGATGTAAATGCAGCATCAACATCACATAAGCAATTCTTAAATATCGTTGACGTCAAAGATCTCCTGGTACCGTAGTACTCGTTCCCACTGTCGTCTGACACGCATGCGCAGTTCCTGCTTCTCGCCTGGTGCGCGCTGCCCATCGAGGGCAACGGATCGGACTACATCTACAACAAGCTGCTGGCGCACCGCATATTCCGGCCAACTGGAATGATCGCGTCTTTGGTGCCCAAGAAGACCGCGTCTCCGCCGCTCCAGCCGCCCGGAGACGAGCGACGCGACAAGACGCGCCCGAGGTAATAACAACGCGACGACAATCGCGTCTTCGAGAGAGCGTGTGTGTGTGTCTCATGTAGGACCAAGCGCTCGTTCCTCTCCTTCGCAGTGCGTCTCCCGACCGCCGGTCCGGTGCCGTGGCCTGAACAAGATGCCCGACCAAGATGCCGATTTCTCGGGAGTTGTGTCGAACGGCGGTGGCGCAGTGTGTATGATGTGTGTGTCGCCCCGATCTGGCAATAAAAATTTTCTCTTCGGGGAAACCCCCCGCGCTGACGGAGTGGCGCAGTGGCTGGTGCATGCACGCAGCGGCGGCGAAAGGCGGTTGTCCTTGAGCGCAGCGCCGCCGCCTCTCTCTCGCTAGCGCCGCCGGAGGCTGATTTCCCCGGTGGGTCGCCATTCTGCTGCTACCAGCCCCCCACGGGTGAGTGGACTCACTGTGTTCTTTCTCGGGGCAGCCTTAAGCCGGGTCCGACCGACCGCTCAGCTTGCCGCTTCGCGAGATTGCACTGAGCGCGCTCTGACCCCTTCACCCCCATTACCCTCTCCCCTCTGTTTCATCTGGGTTGACCTCTCGGAGCGTACGACGCACCGGTCACATTATAACGCCTACGCATCGAGAACACCATTTCACGCGCCTGCGCTTCGGGTCTTACTCTGAGTGATCCTCCGTGAATCTCACGTGGTCTACAACCACTGGAGGAGTTTAGCGCCCCCCTACAAGAAACCCGGGCAGCTTTTGTCGGCTGTGGTCAGAACGAGTTTGGTTTGCGCCTTCCTGGACCGACCGGCTGGTTTTAGGCGCCGAAACGGCCCTTGTGTGTGGCAGTGGTGCTTGTTTTCGACTTCGACGCGACAAAGGTAAAGAAAATTTTTTGGCACTACAGAGCCCGCGTTATTTGAATGTGCGGCCGCACCGCGCGCGATGTTTTGGGTCTGGAAGTTTAACTTTACTATACACTGAAGGCAGACCGTATACCCGGTCCTGTCTTTTTGCTTGCATGGCTTGCATGCCAGTCCGGCATCCGCGGTCATCGACTTCGGGGGGAAAACTAGTATACTCGGCGGAACGCTTGTTTACTTTTCCTTCGTAGAAACCACGTATAGCTTCGAACGCCTTTGACCGGGTTAACTTGCTTTAACACTCGGGTATTCATGTACTGCAGGTGACTAATCCAGGACATGTATGCGAGAGAACAGCACCGCGAGTTTAAGTTCGCGTATATTAAAATGGACGCAGTGAGCCATGTGTCGACATTATCGTAACTTGACCCGAGTCTCTACAGATATCAGAATAATTCGGTTTACACACAAATCTCAATATATCTCTTCGTTCCCGATTTGCGATAACTGCACTAGTTCTTTCGCACATTGTTTCGATTATCCTGTATTGTTGCCAGCTGTTTCCGAAAAAAAATTTAACACGAATTGTGACGTTCGAAGTAGCGAGAACACAGCTTTTCACAAATGTGGATTGAAACTGGCGCGCACTGCCCTTACAAAAATGTATGTAGACAGTCTATAGACTGTCTAAATCCATTTTTGTAATGTTGACGTCATAATCCATTCTATCTTTTCCTCCTTTCTAAGGGGATTTATTCTGACGTGTCTTTTATCTTTGTATTCATTTCGTACGTGCAGAGATAGCAAAATTCGTTTTTTAAACACATTGAGGACTGGTTCACTTATACGGCTGGGAAGTTTTCCACCTGAGATTACGTTCATTCTGTACTCTTGGATGTCGAAAGACGTCACAGATCCCATAAACTTTCTTCATTGAATGAGAGCTGCCACTGTGACATTCGTGTAGATTGATTCTCAACATCCGTCGGTGTCGTCAGTGATGTCGACACGCGCATAACGTTCGACATGGGAAAGGTTCGCTTCTCTGATTACCGCTACTTCGATGATTACTTGGGCGTTCCGGTAGGTAACATTTCTCGCTTTCGTCGTTTTAGCAACGTCGATTTCGTAAGTGTTACACATATTGCAAAGGATTCGGTCGCGCGTTCGATCATTTCCTTACGTGAAATAGACGAACCTTCTATTACAACCGTGCATGACGGATACATTTAGAAAAAAACAAGCATTCATCAATAAGGCCAACCGGAGCCGCCTCCCCACTGTTCATAAGCAACCCTTGCCGTTCGGTTAAGTAATAGCGCAGGTCGTTCCAGGGCCGGTGGGCGAACGTAGACGATTGCGTGCCTTCAAGGAAGCAATGATAAACTATGTTGCTGGCTTCGGCGTCCCTCTCCGACGAGAACTAAGTGCGCCCGCAGAGACGAGGCGTGCGCACCACTTGCGAAACGCCGATGTCTTGGCCCCCCTGGACCTCGGAAGTCAAGGACGCGAGACCACTATGGAGGCTGCGCGGGGCGCAGCATGCTCCATAACGTTTTCTAAACAACCTAAGTGAAATGAATAAAAAGAAGCCCCATACTAAGGGGAAATGCGCCTTGGCATTGTTCGTGAACGTCGTGCCGAGAGGTACAAGCGAGGCGATGACGATAGCAAGGACAACAAGAGGACGGGTGAATCACGTGGGACTTCCAAGCGGTGTGCCCGTACACAAAAGACACGTCTCGCGTCGCGTTTGTAACAAGGATCTTTGCCGAATCGTCGCGCAATGCAAAGCGTTAAGAGGGCCGACCTTGGGACACATGGCTTGGTAACGTGCGCCAGCAGTCGCGTTAAGGAATATCGATGCCCCAATGCATTTTGCTCTCTACTGTGGTATAACTAAAGTTTCGCTTTCTCTCTCGTCTGCTGTTTTCCTGTCTTGCCCCTAATTTTCTGGCAGCTTGCTCCAGGAAGGCACGACGGAAAAAAACTCGCAGGGTCTCTTATTCATTCACCTAAGATGACTCGAAGGCGAAAACCATTTTTTTTTCTTCTCTGTCGATGAACTGACCCTGCCCCGCCACCCTCCGAAACCTTTCCGCGCCAAACCTGGTTTTGCACTGCCTCCGCGATCGGCACCCCTTTGACCAAGCTACGGTGTCATGTGATCACGTTATTACGTGACGTTACGTCACGTGACGTCACAAATTCTAGAGATCTGTGACGTCATGATGTCGTCGTATGGTGACGTCACGTGATGACATTCTTTTTTGCATCACTCGTCCCCGACGCCGCGGAACGCCGACGGTCAATTTTCGCGTTTGATGAATCATCTAAGGCTTTCGCCTTCATAACAACGCAGTATAGGGCCGGGTAGGTGACTGACAGGATGTGCCTGGCAGACTACCTCCCCATATAGATGGATTGCTTGCTTACTTGCTTGCTTGTGCCTTATTTTTGGCTCCTAGCCACCACAAAATCAATAAAAGCTTTTTTCTTCTCTTTTCTTCTTCTTCTTTTCGGATATCGAGCGAAATCCTGCGAAACGCTTTCGTAATATCTTCTATTTTTATATTTTGACGTTTTAGAAGAGTGGAGGAGGAGGAATAAACTTTACTGACAATAAATAGGAGTGGGAATGGGGCAGTGACTTCAAAAATCTCTATCAGTTGCGCCCTTTGAGCCGAAATGATAAACTTTCTTGCGTTCGGTATTTCCTGCGCTGTATATATGTACAGTAACGCCCTCAATATGTCTCAGTAAACTAGTTGGCAGTCTGCGCTTTCACTTTTTCCGTGTTCGTCCTTGCACGTCGTCCTTCTTTTAGCTAATCCTGTTATAACGAAGCAACCGTCACATCTAGACGCCCTTCTCTTTCTTGCGTCCGTTTTTAAGGCGTTTATCAGTGGACCAAAGACTACCATCGTTACTTTCGGAGTCTTGCAAAAGCCTTGTCTTAATTATGATGCAAGTGTTTTGATGACTCTGAGGCCTACGGTAGTGTCTCTACGATTTCTAAAGAAAAAAAGAAGCGATGTTTTCATTTTGAAATTACCACGTCTGTCGACGATCATGCGTGAATACGGTAGGAAGGCAATAATTAGAAAATGTGTGTTATTATTATTCAAATTATTTGGATACCGGCCTTTATCATCGACAAATTAGGCAACACACGTACCTCTGCTACTGTCAAAAGGAAAACAAAGACGCACACTCCAAGTTGCGAAACGGTCAAGTGCAGTTGGCAGCGAGCCCGGAACCGGCTGGGCATTGCAGAAACTCGACGCTCTCGACTCTGTTGCTATAGGCTGCTACGTTATCATTTTTCTTCTTTTGTTCTTCCTCCTCCGACACCCGGTAAGCACATAATCAACATGTACAGGTAGTAATATTCAAGACTATACCTTGCTATTTTTTTTTTTGACGACAAAATACAGCTTGCATGTCATGTGTGTACCTGGAGGAAAAACCAGAGGGCGGCTGGACCAGACAGCCCTCCAATGCACCAGTGAAACTTTTATGCAAAATCAGTACGTTTTCCAATCAATCAATCAATCAATATAAATCGATTCTATGGCAAGCCCCATGTACAGCTGCTGGCATAAACGGGTATGCATTTCAGACTGACTCGCAAGCATGTCACTGGAAGAAATTATTATGATAAACATGCGAAATAATAATTACACAACGTTGTTTCAGTCTTGTCCAAGACTCAGGTGGAGAAATATAATGAGAGAGAGAAGGGCGGAAACGTAGGGAGGTTATAACCAGACGCACGCCCAATTCGCTACCCTGCGCTTCGTAGGGCAGCAAATGTTTCACCCTCTCCCCTCTTCCCGCCATGGCACGCCGATTCAGCCCGAAAACGGCGTTTTGGGGATGGGCGCTACAAAGAAAGAAAGAAAGAAAGAAAGAAAGAAAGAAAGAAAGAAAGAAAGAAAGAAAGAAAGAAAGAAAGAAAGAAAGAAAGAAAGAAAGAAAGAAAGAAAGAAAGAAAGAAAGAAGAAAGAAAGAAAGAAAGAAAGAAAGAAGAAAGAAAGAAAGAAAGAAAGAAAGAAAGAAAGAAAGAAAGAAAGAAAGAAAGAAAGAAAGAAAGAAAGAAAGAAAAGCAGCACGTCTGGCACGCCCACGCCAAGCTTTCCATTTCCCCGATTCGGGAAGGGCTCCTGAATTTTCACCTCACGCTTAAACAACTCCTCTGTTAAAAGCGCGCGCACTTGGAGGAGCACATCAGGTCTACAAGCGGTCGCATAAAGGCTGTCAACTTTAAGTGCACTAGCAACTCATTGATTGTCTTCAATGCCATCGAAGTACTCGGCATGTTCTCAGAATCTTTACTGCTGATTGCGGTCTCGAGTCCATTCTGTTTAGTGCTATGCAGCGCGGGTGTCCCATGGGTGTCGTAACGAGCGCAAACAAACAGTAAGTGTTCAGTGATGTATTCGGTACCACAAGAACAGAATGTAATATGGCGATTGAAAGAAACGCAAGCAGTGCGCCGTGTACATTCTTTGCTGTTTCGTATTCCTTTTCAAACGGTTGTAGCCGGGACGGTAAAAAAAAAAAGCCGATAGAGTTATCGATGATACAATTAAGACCCACTGTATCTTTTTATAGCCACCAAGGTCAGAGCGCGATGAAAACAGCGCGCCGCGCTGTTCGCGTATCTTTCAGACCCCCCCCCCCCCCTGTACGTGAGTCAGCCATTCCCATGCGAATCGAGTATGCCTTCATGAATGCAGCTCCCATCCAGAGGCTGCATAATGACGCCGCGCCGGAAACATTTGAAGGTAGCTGAAGCTTTAAAAGGATACTAAAGAGCAAAAAGATTTTTCTAGTATTAGTAGAGTACTCTTTCACGATACCAAAAAGCCACGCTTGCGGCGAGAAGACGCTTTGTAAACGAGAAAACGCGCAAAAACAAAATGTGGGTGGCGACGCCACCCTAAAGTTTCCGCACCATTCGCCGTGACGTCACACGTTTTGACGGCGCCTACTAGGGACTACGTAGTTCCTAATCGGTAAAAATAAAGTACATTGTCCTCTGAGAGGGCCATAGACTTAACATACCAAGTTTCGGGTAATTTTGTTGAGCCAATGGCTCCAAAATACGACAAATACACTTCCAAATCCATGACTTCACGCGGGGAGATTTTGGCGCGAAATTGAAAAATGAAACTTTGAACTTGATTTTCTCCTTTAAACGACATCAGAGTTCTCAGCGAACAATTTATCGATCTGAACCGATTCATTGCATCTCTTTGGTGTCCCTTAGGCTCAAATTAATGTAAAGATCACCGCCCAAACACTCTGTTAACCAGCGAAGCTGAAAAGTGCGGCCCTGGTGTTTGTTACTGGATTAATCCCCACGGTTCATTAAAGTATTTCTCACTTATAGGTCACGTCTGTCCAGAAGTCTTAATTGATGTTTGCTACCCCTTTGTTGCCATCTTCATTTTTAGTGAACCGGTGGTGAGTAGTCAGATTTGCCCAATTTCTGTTGCACACACGCGCTAGGACTTTTTGCGCACATAGGACAAACGGAGTTCGGTTTCACCTATATAGCCACATACAGCGTCGCTCTAAAATAATATAGGAATTAAGTAGGCCAGGGTGTCATCGTGAAGGCGATGGTACTCCGTCTTTTTAATCTCTGACAGATCCACTAGTCTTTCCGGCAGATACATTCTCTATTTCGTTCACTCCCGATAGGAGCGAGCTCGTGAAAACGTTGGGGACGCTATCGTAGGTACAGCTGCGTTAGTTTTTTTTTTGTTGTTTTTTATATCAAAGTTAGACCGTTCTTATTAGGGGAAATTCTCGTGATCGGCTCTCGTAGCGACTTCCTGTCAAACACCTGCGGCACTGCTTAGGCAACCGCTGGCGCACACTCGAAAAATTATGTAAGTATCCCGACAATTATACAGCTTCGAACGCTCGAAAAACGTCAATGCGTCCTGAAAAGGTTTCATTAGGGGACCATTCTATGCTGTCGACCTTATTCGCATGAGAAGCCAAGTACCGAGGAACACCGTCTGACAGCACAGCTGTATATGATTAGGCGAAACTGAAATTCGTCCGTGCTATGTGCGAAAGACTCCTAGAGTGTGTGTGCCACAGGAATTGGGCAAGCACCACAGAGGCGCAGCCAGAATTTTTTTCCGGGGGAGGGGGGGGGAGGAGGAGTTCAACCACCCGTTATGTATGTTCGTGCGAGCGTTTGTATGTTTTTTTTTTAACGGTTGGTGTTTAACGTCCCAAAATCACGATATGTTTATGAGGGACGCCGTAGTGGAGGGCACCGGAAATTTCTTTCAACCACCTGGGGTTCTTGAATCTGCACCTAAATCTAAGTACACGGGCCTCAAGCATTCTAGCCTCCATCGAAAACGCGGCCGCCGCGGCCGGGATTCGGTCCCGCGACCTTTGGGTCAGCACTCGAGTGCCATAACCACTAGACCACCACGGCGGGTGTGTTTGTATATGTGCGTGTATATATACACATGCAAATTTTTTAAAAATTGGGTGGGAGAGGGGGCTGAACCCCCCCCCCCTTTGGCTACGCCAATGAAGCCCCACTACTCACCACTGGTCCATCTAGAGATGTCGTCGTCCGCGGGCAAAAACGTATGTGCCACCGAAATTGGGCAAATCCCACTACTTACCACTGATACATTAAAAATTAAGAAAGGAAGACACTGGCGGCAAGCACCGGTTAATATTTCTGAACAGACGTAACCAATCATTGAGCAAGACTAATTAACCGTCGGGATTAACGCAGAAACACCGGGGCCGCGCGTTTCAGCTTCGCTGGTGAACCATTTGTACGTAGTGCTTGGATCAGGCCCGCAGCCAGGGCGAGTGGGGTGGGGGGTGGGGGGGCGGGGGGGGCGGGGGGGGGCTAGCCCCCCCTCCCCCCAAAATTTTGGTGAAGTCGGTGTTTTTACCACAAAAATAATGAAAATAGGTATTTTCTCAAGCAGTCAAGGCTTTCAGCAAGTGCCCCCCCCCCCTCGAACCCCCTCGAAAAAAATTCCTGGCTACGGGCCTGGCTTGGATGGTGATTTCAACAAATACTGCGCGTAATTTTGTGAAACAGTGTCAAGAAGGAATCATCTTTGGTAAACTTGGCTACTTACTTTGTTATGTTTAACTCTAGCACGTCACTATATCACTCACGCTACACCGACCCGTTCGAGACAACTTGTATCGCATCGTAGGCAAAATGGCGAGGATGACAAAACGAGTCTTTATCGTTGTCAGGGCTGGTTCTGTTTACCAAAACAATCAACAGAGTGAGTGCGTGTGCGCAGGCACGTAGGCAAGGGGGGGGGGGGGCGGCCCCCCCCCACCCCCCCCGAAATTTCTCCAGCCTTTTATATTCTCGGGCAACTTTTTTTTCTTTTTGCCATGAAACAACCTTCTTTCGAATAATTAGGCCTTGGCCCCCCCCCCCCCCCCCCCGAAAAAATATTCTGGCTACGTGCCTGCGTGAGCGAACTCGCAGTACACCTCCGTGAAAAGAGTTCGTCCGTTAATATTTACCACAACAGGTATGTGTTTACGTAATCTGAGAGGCCCGTGCATAAACGTAACCTCGTCAACGCGTGGTTCGAGTCACGCCGTCATATGTAAACAAAGCTGCCGATACCCCGATGCATTGCACTGCACGCTTGATAGCCTCTTTGGTGGATGAAGCGCATCGAGGATTTTGGCCTCACAACGGAGCACAGCGTTCCCCATGAGTAAACACCGAATATGGATCACTTGATGACGAAGCTCGAAATGCGCTGCGCAGTCATGCGGGAAGAAGGACTGATACTGTCATCCAGTATATCCTAACTTTCTGTCTCACCCTCGCGCGCTTGCCTTCTCTTGGAATCACAATCAGTGACTCTTAATGACCAGCGTCTATCTTGTCTTCGCGCTACATGCCCGGCCCATGCCCATTTCTTCTTCTTGATTTCGACTAAGATCTCCTTAACACCCGTTTGTTCCCGTACCCACTCTGCTCCCTCATTGTCCCTTAAGATTACACCTATCATTTTTCTTTGCATGGCTCGCTGCGTCGCCAAATTACCGCCCCATAGGTAAGCACCGGTGAGATACAGCTCTTATATACCTTTCTCTCGAGGGATACTGAGAGATTCCGTATTAATAGACCCAGTCTTAAAACAAGTAATCCTTACGGCAATGCAGGGTTATCTCGAAGGAAGACGCACAGTAAGGGCTATTACTGCTCAATCAATATAGCGCGAAGCTGGTTCTGGCGGTACTCGCAGAACGTGGCGATCAGTTTGTGCCGCCCGAGCTGAACGTTACATACGCAATTTCATGGCTGTTCAAGTTATCACTCAAGTTATGCTTTGCGAATTCGCGAAAGTTCCAAAATGTAAGCCCGACTGCTTTAGACGATTTGCTTATTCCGGAATCTTTCGGTCAGACTCCAGTATTTCTTTGAACCATTCGCGGTTTGCGAAATATGCTCTCGGGTGCTGACGTGGTCTCCGCGCAATCAGCCACACGGTAAGTTACCGCAATTCAACCACGCATTTTTTTTTTACTTACGTAATCACCGTGAAGCAGCTGCGAAAACGATTATATGCGCATTTCACGGGTTTTATGTGTACAAGTGTTACTGCATGGCATAGGCGTTCCTCGTGTGCCTCACCGCGAACGACCTTGCGTGGAACGGGGGTGTTCATCGTTCAGCGTCGAGCAACGGTGCGGTTATTCGTCAGTGCGTCATCTCGATGAAGTACTGTGGGTAGCGACCTTTCGTCTGTGCCTTCGTCATACGTCGTCATAAGCGTAGCAGATCCGCATACGCTAAAGTGAACAGACTCCGAGACGCTTGTAAGCGCAGCGTAACGCTCCAAGATTTCAACCGTATGACGGTTTAGGAATTCGTTTGAAGGATTCCAAAGGCTCTCCAAGCTGTCTGCAACGAAGACGCTCGCGTCGGCTGTTTTGATGAGAACGTCAATGACAAAAGATAAACTGCGTCGTGCCCTTTAAAAAAAAAAGAAAGAATAGAGTATGTGTGACTCTTAGTAATAATATCTAGGGTTGAACGTCGCAAAACCACGATATGATTATCAGGGACGCCGTAGTGGAGGGCTCCGGAAATTTCGACCACCTAGGGTTCTTTAACGGGCACCTAAATCTAGTACATGGGCCTCAAACATTTTCGCCTCCATCGAAAATGCAGCCGCCGCGGCCGGGATTCCATCCCACGACCTTCGGCTCAGCAGTCGAGCGCCATAACCACTAGACCACCGTGGCGGGGCTACACATGTGTGACTCTTCGGTGGCTCCTGACTGGCCACGTATATGACTATCTTTAAAGAGACACGTTAATGTTTTTTTTTGTGTGTGTGTGTGTGTGTGTGTCCCACGACTCTCCGCTGAGGATATAATGATCTCCAAAGAGAGTTTACATGGATATGTAAAGAGAATCTTATAGGTGCCAAGTCAGGACTTACAAAAAAAGAGTCAAAAGACTCCTTTTTTTTTTTCTTAGAGCGTGGCATATTGTGCAGTGCACCGAGCTTCAGCGTACACGGAAATTGTACACTCCTGCGTTCACCATATTATCCAGCATAAACGGATGAAATAACGGAACCAGCAGTGGTTTCTCATCAATCTGACGTCCGAAGCAACAGCGAGGATCTTGCATTCCTTATTAGCGAGTACAATGAGCGCAGTGCTAAATTCGTGCGAGTTGGCTGTCGACATGGCCAGTGGAGAACACAAGGGGGAGTAAAGAGAGAGAATCTTTTTTTTTCTTTTTTTTTTTTTTTGAAAAGCAGCTCGCTCTCTTTCTCTCTCTCTCTCGTGTGCGATCGCTGTTGTGCGGTGCTCATCCACGGCATTATTTCCCTCGTAGAGCTGCCGTGGCAGAGTATTTTAAGCAACAAGTACGTGCACTCTTTGCAAAGGCACGATGGCGTTCAGGCACAGGTCAAGAGCGTCTCGGTTACGGCCCCGACCTCTGTTGCGCGCTTCTCCCAAGGAGGCCGTGTTCCGACCTAAATGCTGCGAGAGCAGCAGAAATAGCAACGGTAAGCGGTGATTAGTGGCAAACGCGAAGCCGCGGGAAACCTCGTTGTTGCGTCGTCGGGCGCGATTGCGGCTCCAGTTATACGTCGTTCGCAGGCTACGTAATATAGACAAATTTAGCTTCTGCGGCCGTTGTCAAATGGAAAACAAGTAAACAGGAAGCTTCGTGTTACGAAAATTCACACGCTCACTTATGCAATTGCCTAAGACGACTGGAAGGCGAAAGCAATCTTCTTTTTCTTCTCCGTTGATTGTATTGATTTGTGTTGATTGTATTGATTCGCAATAACTTTAACTGCCGTTGTGACAAATATGGGAGCACACCAAGCATTATTTAAAACTTCCCTGAATTTACGAGCCACATGCACAAGCTGATCACGATTAGAAGGGGGGACTCCGTAAGAATTCCGTCTCCGCGGGTACCTTTAATGTTCACCTAAATTCAAGTACATCGGTATTCTTTCTTACATCATTATTTGTTTACTTTGCGCTTCGTCCCCCTTCGCACCGGCCGAGTATCGTTCCGTCTAGGAACCTTGACGATGGGATCTCATCGCGTGCGACGATTTGACCGGATATCCTTCATTGTTTTCACATTACACTTAAATTTCTGTGTATTTCAATATATGTTACATGGTGCTGATTATAGTGCATTTTGTATTTATCGCTGAGGAACAGCTTTGTTTGCATCTTTATCTTTGTCCAATTGCTTTCGTATTCCTCGTTTATTTATTTTTTGTATATATGTTGTATATTCTATACGTTGTCTTGCTGTACCTGCCCGAGGTGCCTCACGAAGAGTGGGCCAAGTCAGGAGACACATCTCTCCTTTTGCCCCCTTCGTGGGCATTTTGTGAAAATGCCCAAATAAAATGAAATGAATGAAATGAAATGAAACGCATGTAAAAAATATCTGTCGCCAACAAAATGACTGGCGCTTACACGCGAGTATGACACAACGCTCACCCTCAATCAAGCTTAAAGCACAGGGACACGCGTAAAGAACGTGAGAGAATCCATACCCGTGAACAGACGGTAAACCATCAAATGACATTGGGTACCCTCGTAGAATTCCATAAGCGTAAATCTGTTAACAGTATACAGCCAGCAGATTCAGCTATCTGCTGGCTCTATCTTCTGTCTTTGGCTCGATCTTCTATCAACTGTCTTCAACCATCTTTGATTTGCGAGATTTGTTAGATACGTCGGTTTTTGCGAGATACGTGAGAAGGCTGAAATCACATTGAACACCGTGATAGTGCTATATAGTTTAGTCAACCTTGCATACGCAGGCGAGAAAAAAGTTTTTTTAAAGAAAGAACTACAGTCAGCGTCAAATGCTTGAGGACCACGAGACACAAGAAAAAGCTGAACATTCCCGCTGCTTCGGCAAGTAGCCTTGAAATTAGATTTCCGACGTGTTCTAAAATTCTTTAACAACATTTACTGTGCAGTTCGACCGAATACAGTCACAAATTGCTGAGACATTCAATTTTCTCAGACCTAGTGGCCTCTAAACTTTTGACGCCGACTGTATACACAGTTAAGGAAACAAACCTAAACGGATTGAATACTCCGTTTTTCAAAATAAACTATCTCGCTAAGCGTCACCCGTCCACATGGCCTGACGCTTACGGTGTATCGGTTGTAATTCCCAAGCGTCGTCACGGTCCAATGCGCGCGAGCCATTTCTTATCGAGGAAGTATTGCAATGGTTAATGCCTCTGATGCATGCATTTCTGAGTCTATGGTTAACGTGCTCTACGAGTAAACCACTCAATTATTGGGCCTTTTTAAATTGCCACGGCACGTGTACGAATGTTCCTGCCGTGTACGAACGCTCTGGGGGCGCCGCAATTCTTGGTAGTGCAGAGTCTCGTTGCTCGGTTTCTCGAGCAGTTTCTCCGGCGGAAACCTCGCCGCACGCACGCGCGTGCAAGCGGACCTGACGCAGCAGCGGCATCTTCCTTACTCGCAGCAGCAGCGGCGGTGGCACCATGTGGCTCTGCGTGCTTCTCTCGCTAGGCCTGCTGGCCCCAGCGCTGGCAGCGAATGACGAGGCTACCACGGAGGAAACTCCAGAGAAGAGGCTACGTACGTATCTTTGGCACATTTTATTTGTTCTCGAGGAACGTGCTTTTTTTTCGGACACTCACGCAAGAAGCAGTGCAGTGCTGAACGCGATGACGTGTAGTGAGGACTGTTCGTTGAAAGTGTATGTATACTTATTAGTTACATTTGCAGAGGCTGCGACCAGCAAAAAAAAAAAAAAAAAGAGTGAAACTACCTTAAGTGAGTAAGGAACTTGCTTACACGATGATTAGTCTTGAAAACGCTAGTCAATCAACTGATAGGAGTGTGTATACTTCGACGGAGTAAAAACAGTCTGTGCCTTGTACGCTTGCTTTGAATTCACAGTGGTGACTGACAATGTTTTCTTGACACCATTGCTTGAGCTTTCGTAAGGCTTCCTAAGCTTTCGTTTGGTTCCTACAAAGTAGGAAGTTTGGATGTGCAGGATGTGTGCAACCGATGTCAGCAAAAGCGCGTTTTCTTTGAACTGAGCGGACGGATGTTTAGACGCTGCTCTGTCGTCGTGGTGACAGGCGTCCATCTGTACCTCCTCACTACAAGAGCGGCGCCAGGGCATTTTTAGGGGGCGGGGGGAGGGGTAAAGGGGGAGGCGAATCATTTGGGGGGTAGGGGGTGGACAGCGCCCCCGTGCTTTCTCTCCCTTGGCACCGCCACTGCCTCGTTAGAACGTCCCTTACTCATTATCAAGCACAGAACTCAAGTACCGTCTCATAAGCCCACTATCTATCACTGTATAATGCAACAGTATACTGTCGCATTCCGCAACTTCCCGGTGTTCCAGACACGCGCCTGATCGTTCATTGCAGTGGTGTTCCCGCCTAACGAGCTGCCGTCTCCTGGCGGCTACTGCCAGTCACCGCTGGGCGTGACGGGCCGCTGCATACCGTACCAGGAGTGTCGCTTCCTGTTCGACGACGAGTTCCTGGCGCGCCGGTCGCTGTGCGGCTTCAGTCCGGCGACAGTCGCTCGTGTGCTGCCCTCAGAATGGCGGCGGCGGAGGTGGAGGATTCGGCGGAGGCTTCGGCGGCGGCTTCGGAGGAAACGGATTCGGAAACGGATTTGGAAACGGATTCGGCAACTTCTTCCCGCAGCAGGTATACACCTCCACAGGAAACGCACGCGATTCCTCCTATCTCACACGGTCTTTCGTTCATTCATTGAGTCATTAATTCACTCGCTCGCCACGTTTGGCTGAATTCAACCATTGAAATAATATAAACGCGGAGAAGACAAAAGCTGTAGATTGAGTACCCGCCACCATATATTACACTAGACACACCGGGGGTCATAATTGTGTATGTGCATACAAGTCGTATGTGCATACAAGTTTAAGACTGAATATATGTACAGAAAAAATAACAATACCGAATTCAAAGGCCTTAGAAATACAGTCTGTGCAGTCATTACGTGTACCTTTTTCTTAATCTGAGGATAGTGTGGATCAGAAGCCAGTTCTACTTTGTACAGTACGCACGGATTGAAACGCGAAAATTAGGGCTAATTAATCGTTTCCAGTGTCTACAGTTCGTGTCATGTTGGCGTAATTCCGACTCACACTCTTACACGAGAGCCAACACTACCTGTAGTGGCCAGATTTGCAGCGACAGGACGGGGTTATCACGAGCAATCGCTCATAGCAGTCGTTATACTTAAAAAAAAAAGAAAACGATGTCGCGTTTCAATCCGTGAGTACAGTACATATAGTGTTTTATCTGCTTACAGCAAGCAGACATAGCTTAACCGATCATGTCGCGATGGCGTAAATGTAGCTACTTAAGTTTGCGTAAGTGGCTTTTTCTACAACTTCTGATTGAGAAAGCATCATGTGAAAAAGCGTGTGCTTATGCGGCTGCTGTGTACTTTTATTTTACGGCTTTCCTTAAAACACTGCGCGCACCCGACTGTGACAAGTGTACGGCACGCAGATACCGCACGTACCACAACATACGTTCCCGGGCCTGAATCGGCCGCTGCAGCCCAGTCCGCCGCCCGTCTTTCCTGGAGGTGGAGGTGGCCGGCCAGGAGGTGGAGGTGGCCGGCCAGGAGGTGGAAGTAGACGGCCAGGAGGAGGTCGTCCACATTTCCCCGGCCAACGGCAGCCCCCCGCAGAGCGACCGCCGCAGCAGAATCTATGGGGCACGCATGGTGCGTATCCCGTGCTCTGTAGTCCTAGTAGTAGAGAGTTTTAGCATGCCCGCGTAGCGTGAGACCGTTTACGGAATACCGAAACACTGAGCCGAGGTACACGTGTGGATTGGATTGGAATTGTGGCCTCACCCTTTGTAGCGGGCCGGTATCAGCATACGCCCTGGCCTTGATATAAGTGCGTGTTTTTTTCTTTATCTACAAGATACCGTGCGGGGGATGCGACTTGTCGTACATCGGCGAGAGCGGGAATTTCAAACGGCGTTTGAAACAGCATCAAAATGACGTCGCCAAGGGCCGCACAACTGCGAACGCCATGGCGGAACATCACAATCAAACTGGCCATGACATAGACTGGGACGCAGCAGCTATCATCACAGTGGAAAAACATTTATATTTCCGTCTGCTTTTACATTCAATCAACTAACAGCACGATAAACAGGACAAAGGGCAGTCTGCCAGAGATATACACCCGCACGCTGCGCCACCAGAGCCATAAATAGCCGCATGACAACGCTGACTTACGATCAAGGGACCCGTACGGGGCCCGAAACATCAATGTGTTGTTCATTTTTACCTTGGCGAGTGCACGTTTTCTGTACAAGTATGTTCCCTCGTCGCCAGACGAGTTTTCGTCAAACGCTTGATTATATTGGCCTTTATTAAGGACATAAAATACAAGCACGCGCGCAGAAGCAGCCCCACACACTTTCTAACTAACGCTGCCAATATACGTGTTTCGCCTGTCAATGAGCGCGCACTGTGGCCCACCACTCATTGAGTCGTTTCATGGAAGCACTGGTGACGCTTTCTTGTGGCCTTGAGTTTAGCGAAAGCTACAGGCTCTGCTTCTGGCCTAAACGAGCCTGCAGTAACGTAATCGTTTATGTATATAAGTTTTCAAATACCGGATGGCTTAGGTGGGTACAGTGCCATGAGGCACCTTGTGACGACGTTTTCGACAGGCATGTTTCATAAATAACGTTGTTAGTGTTTTTAACTCGCCTTGAAAAACCAACGTACAAAGTTGCTTTATGAAGTTAACAGTTTAATGTCCTCTTTCCACCATCGTTATAAACGAAAAAAAAAAAAGAAAACAAGCGCCATTACACTGTAGTATAGTGTAACGCCAGCCTGGTAATGACTTCTGACAAAGAAAGCTTGCAAAATACGCTCGTGATACGTCTCTTTTTTTTTTCCCCTTTTTTTTATAATGAGTGCTTAATCTTCCTCATTGCCGATCAAAGGAATTAAGCAAATTTCGAACAATAAATCAATATTGAAAACACGAATATGAGAGCCGAACTTTACATCGCAATCGCATCACACTGTACTGTTACATATCTGTTTGTAGGAAAATATTCTCCGGGTATGCAACTTCTATGTCTATAAGCTTTTAGCATAAGCCGCTGGTCATCTTGTCCCATTACAATTGTAGAAATCCAGCAAATGAGCACTTCGTTGGCCGAAGGCCGCCATTTATTTGTATGACGTGACCTGCCGGGCAGGCATATACCCTTTCTCCGGCAGGGCATTTGCATGTTACAGGTTTCTTTCTTTCTTTCTTTCTTTCTTTCTTTCTTTCTTTCTTTCTTTCTTTCTTTCTTTCTTTCTTTCTTTCTTTCTTTCTTTCTTTCTTTCTTTCTTTCTTTCTTTCTTTCTTTCTTTCTTTCTTTCTTTCTTTCTTTCTTTCTTTCTTTCTTTCTTTCTTTCTTTCTTTCTTTCTTTCTTTCTTTCTTTCTTTCTTTCTTTCTTTCTTTCTTTCTTTCTTTCTTTCTTTCTTTCTTTCTTTCTTTCTTTCTTTCTTTCTTTCTTTCTTTCTTTCTTTTGCTTCCAGTAGTCGATCGTGCGTCGCTTTTAAGCCAGAGCTGTCGGCTTGAACAGGACGGCGGGCGCTTTGTTTTTCATGCGCGTGGGCAAGTCACTTGACAACTAACGTGCTTCCTCATGCGAGCAATATAAGAAACGAACGCGTGGAGAGAGCACTGACGCATTAGCGATTATCTCCTCCGTACGAGCCACGCCGGAAAGTTTTCGTCCTTGGAATGTCGCACAAACACAACCGCTTGATGCCTGCGAAATGGCATCGCGGCGACACATCTTGCATACGTATAGCAGCCGTGTGATTGCTTCAACAGGCGCGGCCTCTAGGCTCTCGTTTCAAGCGTGCGAGAAACTTCGAAAGGGACGTACGTACTCGTTGCCGAACGGTGATCCACTGTACGTTTCGCTCCTAAACAGCACCGCAGTGTCAACCGCAATATTTATTTTCTCGTCATAACAGCCGACAAGGAAGTCAACTTCGAAACGTATCACATTGTACGTAAGGAATCATTTGCGGCGAGCTTCGCGTCGGGTTTATTAGGGCGAAAGCCTTATATATGCCTCATCAAACGCGAGAAGTGACCGTCAGCGACAACACGAGGGTGATGACGCCACGTACCCTATGACGTCATCTCGGCGTCACAGGTCGCCAAATTTTGTGACATCATCGTGGCGTTATCATGACGTCACTATGACGTCACATCATGATGTCATCACATGACACTTTCTATTGGCCAAAGGTGGGCGGATCCTGGAGGCAGTGCAATAACCACGTTGGGTGCAAGAAGCTTTCGGGAGGGAGGGGAGGATCCACACACTGGATTGCGAATAAAAAGAACACGGATTTCGCCTTAAAGCCACCTTAGGCAAATGCACTAAGGACTGTGTGACATTTTTTGCACGTTATGTGGGAGTTAGGCACTTAAGTATTATCTAGGATCGTTCAGTCGAATTCCTATTGATGATATCGCAAGAGGAACCATTTTAAATTGGCCTTGGAGCATATTACAAGGGCTAAAGAACAATAAGAATAGAAAAGAGGCCCCCTGCATCACACTTCTTTTGCCGAATTCGTTGTCTTCTGCACAAACGCAACACGCACACACCGTGAATCGCGGGTGTCGAGCGCTGAACGTATAAGAGATTGTTCTAAAGAAGGCCGCAGTGAGCTCATATTAATAACAAAGTAGAAAAACAAATAGTCGACGACATGTACACGAACGAGTGTTTTAAGAACAGTGCCTTTCCTCGTTCGTAATAGACGGTTCTTGCGTCATATTATTACCGTCTGAATAATTAAAGCATAAAACTAGTCAGTTCCTTTACCACGCTCGGAGGCCCCAGCGTGAAGGCCCACCGATCGCTCGTCTCATAGGGCAATGGCTGAGCGAATTGTGTTTTCTTTGCAGATTGCGGCGTAGCTAGCAGTGCATTGGTCCGAATCGTGGGAGGCAGGGAGTCCCAGCTAGGAGCGTGGCCCTGGATTGTAAGTGTCCTGATCTTAGATCCCGTATCTGTCGGCTTCTCAGAAACGAGTGTCTGTGGCGCACAGATTTACGGTTATGGTCGAAAGCACGAGCGATGCAGCAATTGAAAAACTATAGCGTTAGGGTCAATGCCATAACCGTTGGCATACCTAAAAATGTATAAATTCATACAGATAAGCATGACTGTCATCCGCAGAAAGCTACTGTTAGCAAGGAGGAGCTCATCAGATGCTTATTTTTTACGATTTATTTTATGGCAGCTTTGCTCGTGTGCGTACCACAAATATAAAGAATGGCAGTCGGGGGAGAAAGTCACTGCATCACCTGTTCAGCAGAAAAAACGAGAGAAAGAGAGAAAAGAAATAGGAACCGAACATCTTGTCGCTATCGAAATCATGCACGGGCGAAACTGATAGGCGCGCTACAGTGCTCACAAGTTAGTTTAAACTTTCAATCCTCAGTGATCATGCACATACGAAAACAATTCAATTTTGCAGCTGTGCTCGTGATCCTAACATTTATTCGTTGCTGCACTCAGCTGTCTGCGCCAGCGCGGTGCATAGGCCGTTCAATTTTGCAAATTACATCGACTTAAGTATATAATAAAACGTAATAGAGGCAGATTTCTAGCACAGTGACAGTAGACATAGGCGTGCGCAGGGTTCCCCATTCGGGGGGAGGGGGGAGGGCCCCCCTCCCGTTGATGGAGTCCTAAGAAAATAAGATTCGCAATGGTAAAAATAACAATGAAGCGAAAAAGTGCTTCTCACAACGACCTGCCCTTGGTCCCCAACTTTCGGGGGTCAAGGTGGGAAGTACGCAGTTTTTGGGGATGCAAATGGGGGGCCATCGGCCGGCATTACGGTCAAAAACGTGCATGCCCATGACCCTGCACGCTAAACAATGACGGGACACGTCCGACAGAGCAAAGGCATAGGGCAGCCCCCCTCAGATGATTCTTCCTTCCTCTCTCCTTGTTCTCACGCCTATGACGGTGCGTTCCCTGACCCGTATAAGGCTGGCTGACGTCACGAGAGTCGAACCCGCTCGTTTGCAGGCGCTGCTGTTCATCGACGTGCACGGCAACGGCGTCCGCTCTCCTTTGTGCGGCGGTGCGCTCGTCACACCCCGGCACGTGCTCACGGCCGCGCACTGCACCTTCAGCGGCAACCGGTCGCTGACTCCGGATGCGTTCGTCGCGCGGCTGGGCGAGCACGACTACCTGAGCAGCGACGACGGCGCCAACCCCGTGGACGAACCTGTGGTGCGCATAGACCGCCATGCGCAGTTCAATCCGCGCACCTACCTGAATGACGTGGCCGTGCTCACGCTGCGGCGGCCCGTGCCCCTGAACAAGGACATCGCGCTCATATGCCTGCCGTACGGCTCCATGCGCGACGACCAGTACCAGAACCGCAGTGCCAACATCGCCGGCTGGGGCGAGCTCTACTACGGCGGACCGTCGAGCGCCACGCTACAGGACACGCGCATACCCATCCAGAGCCTGGACACCTGCAAGGAGTCCTTCAAGCGCACCAGCATCACGTTCACCGACCACTACCTTTGCGCGGGCAGCCTGAAAGGCGACAAGGACGCCTGCAGAGTACGTAGCTCTCCTTACATAAGGGCAGCCAGCATTTTGACTCGTTTAAACGTGAATACAAAACTAGACGACGTAAATGCGGCCTGTCTATTAACGGTTTACATCAACTATCTCAAGAGGGTTACTGCTCATTTCAAGTTAAGTATTGTCCTTGACTGTCACAGCATTAGGTGAGGAGAGGTATTCCACTGTGTCGGCGTTGCTAGAGCGCTGAGAGGTGCTTTCTACATCGCGTGAAAGATGTGTTCAGTTGCCGCCAAGATAGCCATAGCATACAATGCCGCTTTGGCAGGCACACGCGCTATAGACAGTTGTGGGCGGCAATCTACATTATTTCTGCGCAGGGCGACTCCGGAGGACCGCTAATGCTGCTGGACGACCAACAGCGGTTCACCATCATCGGCATCACATCGTTCGGGCGCCGCTGTGCGGAACCCGGCTACCCGGGCGTCTACACGAGAGTAGCCAAGTACCTCGACTGGATCCAGCAGAGGCTCGTCTGAATGCCCCGCCGAGGGCGCCCCCTGTAAATAAACCCGCTACGTCACCACTCGTCCCAACCTTGAGTGTATTCTTCGCCTAAAACATTTTCCGCCCTTCCCCAGTGCAGGGTAGCCAACCGCCCTCAGCCCTGGTTAACCTCCCTGCTTGTCTCGTTTCCTTCTCCTCCCCTCCTCTTTTAATTAGTTTGGTGAAATAATTAGTGACGGCCGACCTGCGAAATTGTACTGTAAATATTGATTAAACTTTAATTATATAATATCTCTTGATTATCTTCATAATTATTTTACTGAACATATATCGAATGTCATGTAGAAATGCACGAACATTCTGAAGGAGCCTTCATCGTTACTCCTTGGTTAAGAAAGTTACGTGGAACAGGTTAATCTATAAACCACTTTCTGGGCGTGCTTGCATGCTAAGTCGTGCACAAGTAAAGCAGTAGATCTACTAGAAAATATGTAAATAATAAACGTTATGCACATAACTTACGTGACACTCACTAGTCCGCTCCAGGAAACGGTGCAGGTTCATAAGATGACACGTTAGTGACGGTGAATAGCCTGTATTGACTGCATTGGCTACCTATATAAACTGCGCTGTCGATTATAGTCACACATCGACAGTTATGCACCAACTACATCCGAACAATCCACCCCGATAAAAAATAAAAGCGCGACAGGCTTCGCAAAAGGTTGATCCAAACCGGCTGCGGAATCGTTCGTGGTAAATGGACACATCGTCGACGGCGCATTTCTGGGCTATCTGAAAAAGAGAGAGATGCTTTTTTTAACGAATATACTGTGGGCATTTTGCAAGACCGGCATACTTATACCATGTTACGCCACAGACGAACACGATACGAAACGAAATGACACGCACAGTGTACACACGTCCCAAACACAAAACCTGCGCAAAATGCACCACGAGACGTAACATACAAACGTATCTCGTTGAGACAAAGTCTCTCGGAAGGGTCGTCGGTGTACGGAGCACGCAGGCGGCGCTATAGTCCATGCTCTCAGCTATAAGAGGTCAATAATATGAATTATTACCACACATTCAACGGCGCTGCAGCAAGTAAAAGTTGTCTTTTTAATCTAGCATCAAAAATTTTAAATATTAATTAACGTCAAATGACGTTATTCTTTCCGTTAGCGCGCCCCTTTTCAAGAATCGTTTATGCTGAATGCCCTTTCTCGAAGGTTTTTTTTTACCTTTTGGCCTTCTTTTCTATACAAAACAACCGGCAAATTACCATAGACGAGACCATCTTCAACAATCTGTCTTCTCGAACTTTTCTGTGCATCTTATTTTAAATTTCTTTCAAATGGATGTCGACGTTTCTCAGACGTAAAGGTCACTAAGCTTACATCATCAAACTGTCATCAACACATGCGACCCGAGAATGGCGACCGTGATGTGGTTACGGGGCCAAGTCTTGAAACTGGGTCCCGGGAGTCATAGTCGCCCAAGCTTGCTCCTTTGTTCACCACGAACGGCTGCGATTCTATAAGCATTAAGGGATGCGGTATAGCGCCAACTCTAGAAACTTCGTTTAATTCGAATATACGAAAAGAAAAAAAATGCCATCCACTCAAGCAGCCCAATGTACAAAGTAAATACATACGGACTTCTCAGAAATAAAGCTTCGTAGCCGAAATTCCGTGCACCGCATAATGATGATGATGTCGACTATGATGATGATGATGACTGTTATATGATGATGACGAGAATGCCTACTGCAAATATACAGTTATTAAGTGCCCACTACACCATAGTTATTATTTTTGCGAATCAGCGAAAGGCCCAATACGCGTCCGTAAGGCAACACGCGAACCTACGCAGCTGCTCACTTTGTTGATGCTTTTGCAGCTGATGATGATTAAATATGTCTGAGTGCTCTGTAATGAATGGGTCTTTAAAACACCCACTCGTTGCGCAATTTACATGTTTTGACACCTGGTGCGATTCTGTGCTTCTGCCACGTAATAGTACATGCGTTAAGGAGACTCCTTCCACTTTATGACATTCATTTAGTGTTTTTTTTTTCGAATCAGTTTGAAGGAATAGCGTGGCTCTGTGGTAGAACACCTGCTTGCCACGCAGACGGCCTGGGTTCGATTCTAACGTGAGCCGAATATCTTTTTAGGGGCGAAGCTCCTTATAGCATTACCTGGTCGGTCGTCGCTCCATGCGGCGTGCCCCCGCCGTCGCGTCTCCCGTATCATTCAATAGATGGCGCTGTCCCATAGAGATGCGTGCAAACTGCAGTTGGGTGACGATATACTAGATGGCGCTGTCCCATAGAGATCCTGTGCAATATGTGTGCAAAAAGAAACAAAAAAAACCAAAAAAAGAAAAAAAAGCAGCGGCACCCTGCACGCTAGATGGCGTGCAGTAGTCAAAGCGTCGTATCGCTTTGATTACTGCTGGGCGAAACCACTGAACATTTCACGGTGTAACCATGATTGCTTCAGGAGCTTCGCCCAAGCTCTTCATCATTCACCCGTGGATATGCTGTAATTTATTTTCTTTGCATCTTTCTCGATTTTTCGGTCACGGACAAGATGATGAGTTTTCGGTTACAACCAACGACGCCGACGCCGAAATTTCTGCGAAACGAGCTCTTCAGTGCTATCGCGTTAAAAAACTTCGTTGGAGAAAACTAAATCGCAGCCGCCGACCACGAAAATGGGCTGAAGTGCAAAAGAAGGCTATGCGTTTTCGAGGTATTTTCTTCTTGCGAAAATCCGGTTCCGCCATCGGGACAGAGCGCGTATAGAAAAACAAACGTAAGAACAGCAAAGGCACAGACACTGCGAGGTTCCGCTCGCAATATGCCTGCGATGTGCAGCAGACAGGGCAATCCATAACGCGCGCAGTGCAAGTCCCGTACTGACAAGACGCGGACGCCGAGGTCACTGAGGAAACTTCCCCGAAAAGCCAGTCGCACTGGGTGTGTCTTCTTCTCTCTTCTCCGTGTCATTTTTGTTGCGCAATCGTACTGAAGCAATGGATTACCAACTTGCCCATAACGTTGCTCGCATATGAGAGATCAAGAACCTGCGCATATACCACGAGACAGCGCGTGTCTGTTTGAATGGAAATGTCTTGTTGACGTTTCGCATTTTGCCGATGACGGAGTATAGACCGCACTGCTAAGCAAACCACTGTCCACGGTCGTGCTGTTTTCAACATATCGTAATGACCAGACAAATTGGATTGTAATAACCAGACAAAGAAGACCCGCGCACCTTATCGGCACTATTGCTTTTTTACGTAATTTTTACCTGAAATTTTCTGTTATCTGTTCTGTCTAGTGTCCCCGCTTTTCACCTCGCAAAATGTGCACAGTAGACAATATAATAATATCTGTCGTTTTTCGTACCAGAGAGAGAAATAGATGAAAAGGAAACGCAGGGAGGTTAACCTGGGGCGAGCGACCGGTTTGCTACCCTGCACAGGGGTGGGGAAATAGGGGTCGGATAGAGGACAGAGAGAGAGTGAGATAAAATGAAAACGGAAAAAAAAAACGTGTGTGTGCATGCGTGCGTTTTTTTTGTTTTTTTAACACGAAAGTGTTTTATGCCGGGGTCCACCAAGTACATCCGTCACGGATATGACGTTGATAAAATGGACGCCAGCGGGTGAGAAAGAAAAAACCAAGAAAAAGATCCCCCACTGGGGATTGAACCCACGACCTTGCGGCCGCGACGGCAAGCGCCCGACACCCTACCAACTAAGCTAACTCGACAGACGCGGAACACGGCGCGAACGCGCCTTATATCTTTCACACATTCTCTCTTTCGCACGGTTGTCACTGTTGGCGGTGTAGGTAGGCGGAGCGGGGCGGTGCCGCCGTCTATGAGAGGTGAAAAGAAGTAATGCTTCACGATCGGCACTTACTAGCGCTTACTCCGAGATTGCGCGCGATATTGGAGGTCATGGTTAAAGCGTCTCGATACCAGCGAGGTACACTAACCGCGCTGGCGTCGCCGAGGCACCTTTGACGCAGTTACGTCGTTACGTTCTTTGCCTTTCGCTTCGTGTTAGCGTACGTTGGCTCATCGTAGTAGTGCAGCTTCCATATGCATTAACGGGATTTCTCCGCCGCCGACTGCTTAGATTGCGAGAGAACCGTCTAACAAAACTGCTGCAATACGCGTTGCAGAAAGGACGCGATTTCGACGGGCGAATGTCGTGCCTTGGTGGAGCGAGACCAGCGCCTGCGAGACAGGTTACGAACTCTACCTCCCGTGTTGCTGATGCGCAGTGTGTGGTAGTGCATACATGAGCGCAGGCGTCGGTCACCCATTGCTAGAAAGCGCACTGTGTCGTTTCTCTCCTTAACTGACGACGCTTTGAAGAAGTGCATACCGGGTACCAGTGTTGATTATGAGCTTGTTGATATCATCCTTACGTGGGATTCACGATTTGCTGTGTCCAAATATATGTTCACAACGTCACCTACCACAACGGTTTAATCATGATCATGGGCGTCAGTCGACGCGATAGAGACATGCCGTCAACACAGGTGCATCCGCGTCAAACGGTGCTGTAGCTGCCCAACACGGATATACATTGTACAAGCTCTCATATATCACCACACAATAAGCACTACTTCTGTGAAGACACGTTTCGCTTTCGTGTTATACCGATTCCTATGACGGAGGGATCAGCCATGTTTTTTTTTTTTGGTACCAAAACCACGATATGATTATGAGGTACGCCGTAATGGAGAGCTCCGGAAATTTCGACCATTTGGTGTTCATTAACGTGCACTGACATCGCACTGTACACGGGCCTCTAAGCATTCCGCCGTCATCGAAATGCAACCGCCGCGGCCGTGATCGACCCCGCGACCTTCCAGTCAGCAGCCGAGCACCGTAACCACTGTACCACCGAGACGGATTTCACCGTAGCCAACTGGGCAAGTCCTTGCGGAAGCCCTTTCTTTCTGTCTCTCTTTCCCATATCAGAAATCCCGTGTTTCGACAACACCGGTCAATGCACTAAAAATAACCCCAAACGTCATTCGTGCATATTCATCGCAAATTGACACTCCCACACTCCTATACAGTTTCGTAAATCGCGTCAGTTCAAACATTATGTCAACCAATTCGCTGAGGGACATTATTTAATCTAATATGACACGCCACACCATTCCCTTTTCTGCTCCCCGTGACTTTCCTCGATTGATTTACTCACGGGTGCTCGACCATCTTTCCGCGTATCCAGGGTAGATAGGCGGCGACTCGCGTGTACACTCCCGGGAAGCGGGAGTCGCCGCAGCGCACGCCGAACGACGTCACGCCGACCAGTGAGAAGCGGTCGCGTATCGGGTCGCTCACAACCAACGGGCCTCCGGAGTCACCCTGCGGAACAGCGCCCAACGCGATAATATTGAAGTTAGTGAAGAAATAGTGGCCCGTTGGTCAGTCCAACGTTCACTGGGTACGAAATGTTGCACAAGGGACACATAACAGACAGGAGAAGCGCTTGTCCTGCCTGTGTGCGTCATCTTTCGCGCTGACATTAATTAAGCAGCAAGTGCGTTACTATGTTGCTATAATACAAGGAAAGGAAGGCTCGAATGAAATGTGCAACCAAACGGTGCACAACAGGTATTTATTTTGTATTGTCGCCTCAGGAAAATGGCTCACGGATATTTATCAACTGGATCTCACTTCATTTCATTAATCGTCCGACGTGCTCTTGTTAGTCAGCGGCTGGCTGTCGAGTGGCTCTGACTTATGCTTCCCAAGGGCGGTCACACACTACAGCATTGTTTTCGGATTGGCCTAAACTATATGCGCGCCACAACATATGAGCACCTCACAATGCATGCGTCGTTCTAGAATCGAGAAAGACTTTAGTACAAAATTTCTGTCTTATCGCCTATGCGATATGCTTTGCACAGGCGTTCGAGATAACTTTGTCCCCCTCCAGTGCGCTTTTACATACATCGCCACTGTCACTTGCCGCAGACATCAAAGTTCGGCTGGCCGACAATAGATGAAGGCACTGTCGTAGCCAGGATTCTTTTTTTTTTTTCCGGAGAGGCCATTCCTTCGATAGTTCAATGGGGAATGAGGGGGAGGGGGGGTGCAAGCGGGTGTTATACTATCCTGTGGTAGACCAAAATGTCTCTCTCTCTCTCTCTCTCTCTCTGTGAGGGGGGGGGGGGGGGCTTTTTAGTATGCCACCTCCTGACTGCCGCGTTCGATTCTCGAGATGCTCATGACCTTCATAAGGACGCCACGAAGAAATTTGCTACTCTCAGTTCTTGCCGCCAAGAACTCGGGCGTACCACAAACGGCCGATGTGCATGCGCGGGGCGTATTATGTGCGACAACACAGTAGAAACGGCGCTTTTTGGGGTGCGCATGAATCATCCACCAAAGACTGATCAGGACACGTTGACCGATGTGTCAGGACACCTGCCAGCTGCTAAAGCTGCCGCACTACTCGTGGCTTCCGCTGCAAGAAACCATGCACAGCTGCCCTTTTTCAACAGTCATTCCGTATCGCCCGCCAAGAACGGCCAAGCAGCCAAGCTGCAAAACGAATACGTCCTTTGTCAGCACGTCTACACTATCACCCATAGCATATCTGCCATAGGCTTCTTTCGCTACGCAGGTAGAATACAAGCCGATGCAGTGGCGTAGGCAGAAATTTTTTTCGGGAGGAGCACCTCCTTGATCCGACATGGGGTTTGGCCAGATAAGTGTGGTCGAGTATCATTTTGTGCTCTGTATCCCATGGGGAAAAAAATTTGGGGGGGGGGGCACACACCCTGGTTACGCCACTGAACAGATGTCGCTTACATGCGGATGCTTGTGCTCAGAACTAAGCAAACACACAAACAGCCCCAATCAGGGGATGACAAACAGCCAGCCCTTAGTAGACACGCAGGACTTCTTCCCCTGTTTAACGTTGTTCGCGTTGCGAAAAGCCGAACAATGTTATGGGGCAAGAAGGTCTTTGATACTCTGGAGTGCGGTGTATTTGCGCCCGTGGATGGACAGAGGTATTTCGAGCGCGACCTTGACCGAAAGAAAAGTCAAACGCTGGCGGCAATCAAGGGGCCGCTGCGTCACTGTTCTGTGCTGCTGGCATCACACTTACCTGGCAGGTATCCACGCCATCTCCTGCTGCACACAGCTTCTCGTCATTGATGTCCAGCAGCCCCAGGTAGGCCTCCTCGCACTGGTTCCGCTTCAGCGTCCGCACCATCGCTTCGCGGTGTTCTGGACTGCCCTCTCCTCTAACTTTCTCCTCCTGCTGGGCCCGATCCCGAGGCCCCGTGGAGCCCCAGCCGGACACCAGGGCCGTGCTGTCCTCGTGGCCTTCTCCGTTCATCTCTGGCAGGCAAACCTATCTCAGCGCGGGCCACGGCAGCCGGTTGCTCGAGCACCAGGAGTGCCAGGTCGTGGCGCAGCTCGGATGCGTCGAAACCCTCGTGCACGAGCACATGCTGAGGAGCATGCTCGGCACCTTCTGCCAGCCGAAGCCGCAAATTGGGCCTGCATGCTTCGTACAGTCACTATATTGCTAATGACTTCGGTGGTGGCCATTGCAGCCGGCACAGGCCTTTAGTATAAACACGGCGGTTGGCTTCAGATCATTTTAACCGCCTTCACATCCCGCTGCCTTGACGGTACTATCACGGCCGCTGGATGAAAAAGCGTATCCAGCGGCCGTGGTACTATACTGCGCGTACTCAAGAACAAAACGTAATAGCAGTTACTAAGCCGCAGTGGCTGTGACGTTCGGCCGCTGCACCCAATGACGCGGTTTACATGCACGACAGTCACAGCCGCGCGCATGCCGATGGAAGCGAAGTGCAAAAATACGTTTCCTGCCGTATCGGGCTTTGAGCAAACGTCAAAGAATCTCATAGTCGATAAAAATTTGTCCGGAGCCATCCCCTGTGCTACATGCTGTCTATATTGCCCGTGTGTTGCCTTGGGACGTTTAATTCTACCAGTCAAACAATAAGTCGTTTGCGTGGTAGACATATAGAAATATCAACGCACGTCACACTTCATCGACAGGAACGTTTTGGCCCATATTTATGTACTGTCAGCCGCAAAAGTTTGCGGGATCTGCAGCGCGTGGCGGAGCGACGGAAAACTAAAGTCCCTCAATAAATTCAAAAGTATCGAAAAGCTTTCATGAAGCCGACGGCGCCCGCGATAGGCTGATCTGTGACACGTGACCTTGCCCCGCCATGAAGGTTCCCGCGCCCCGGGAGGAGAGCGCTCGCTTCCCCTGTTCCGCTATGCACGTTGTGCGGTGATATCGTTCTGGAAGGTCCGATATGCCTTGTTGCTGCGCGTTTGGGTGCCGGACGGAAGACGGCAAGAAGTTATTTGAAGACGTTAAATCGAAAAAGCATAAACACACCATTAAAAATCCACGCGGTGATTCAAGGTTACGTAGCGACGTTGCTCATATCAGGAATACAACCGCATTCGCACACGCACACACAAGGAGCCTTGGCGAAGAAATTTAACTACACCATGGTGTTCCGTGCGGTTAGGTCGCGTTTGTAACACGAACAAATTCGAGAATCGGCCAGGACGCGATCAATAACGCCGCTTTGGAATGTCACGACACTTGTGTTGACTCGTAGCACAGAACAGCAATACACACCCAAGTGGTCAGGCAATCGCCGCACGCGAAGACTGTTGGCGCGCTCGTTTCCACCAAATTTTAGTTTCCACACACGTGCGCAGGATGTTTACTTTCAGCGAGGATCGCGTTTCAGCAACGCCATGTCGAAATTTTTTCGGTCCGGATGGCTGTCAGTCTTCTTATTTGGATGCACTCTTCGACCGACGTGACCGCTATATGTACACAACACACTTACGAGCAAGAAAGGCGTAGAGCAATGGGATTAAGCGCACGCAGTCACGAAGGTACGGCCAACACAGCGACTATCTCTTCTAGTTCACTATAACAGCGACCAAGGCAGGCGCTATGGGAGCCATGGGCGGGCGCGGATAAACTCGCCTCGCGTTGTCTTCGGTCCCGGCTCGTCGTTGTTTACCGTCAAGGGCTTCGACTATTTTGTGATATGAAAGCAAATCAACACGACTCAGTTTTTTTCTTAACTATATGCAGCTAATTTAGATTGCAAAATGCAATGTAATACGAGCGCGAATAAACGAGATGTAAACATGCCAAATGTAGGCGATGAAACATTTTTCCGCTCTCTTTTTCAATGTTTATTTGAAATAAAGGCACAGCTTTAGCATTTTGGGGCCTTATTTCGGCCTTCATCACAGTCAGGCATCAGTAGCTTTTATTTCCTAGCATGTGCAGATATTTTTCCACCAGCTGAATGCCGTGCTTTAACCTGGGCGTCGTCTGCTACAGGAACTTTCTAGGTGGCGCGCGCGGCAGATGTCGCTACCTTAAAAATTATGGAGGGACCTTACGGAAAACTGCATTGCTGCGCCACCTACCGCCACAAGGCCTGGTGCTGAGGCTATCAGCCGTGGCCTCCACGATCCTCCTTTTCCATTTTCCTGTGCTGTCCTCTGCCGTTTTGGTAGGGGTCGGGACGGTAGGTCGCACAGCAATGCAGTTTTTTGTCGCTCCGCCACGCGCTGCCGATCCCGCAAACTTTTGCGTCAGACAGTATACGTACCCGCTTGATCGTAGACAGGGTACCTATAGTAGTAGTTAGTTCGAGCGGGTACATACCTGTCCTGTTGGACACAGTGAGCAGCAGTGAGGACATGCCGCGGAGAGACGAGCGCACCGGCGCAGATGTGCTTGCGGCCGCGCAGCAGCTGTACCATCCAGGGCGCCGGATCGGCGACTACACCGCCCACCACTCGGCCTCCTCGCCGCGACCACACGCCGCAATCGTCGCTACCTGTCACAGCAGGATGTAACGTAAAAAAAAAATTCACATCCCTTTCACTATTGTGGAGATGGAAGGCAGCGAAGCTGTGACTATTGTGGCCCGTTGGTGGGTCTAGTATCGTGAATATTGCTGTGGCGAATTTATGTATTATCATTATTGACTATATTGAGCGAATAATGACACATACATTCAAAGATCCCGGTATTTCTCTTGCGCACGACGCATGTGATTTCATCAACGGCGGTCTCAAAATGAAATCATGTAGTAGACAAGAAACCCCGTTGTTTCGAAAGTGCAAAAATGGCATGACGTTCGTTTGCTATGCACGTGGTCTTTCTTTGAGGCAAAATTGTTCATGCCATTCTGTCATGGTCGGCGAAATCAAACACCATTTTGTATACTTTTACGCCATGACCTTTTTTTTCTGCGTAAAAACGCCGGATTAGTCGAGTTAATCGGTTCAGCGGAAATTGTTGTTCCACGCGTCTTCTGTCCGCGGACGCGATCCGTCAGCTTCGCTATAAAAGAAAATAAGAAAAAAAAACATAACGATCTGTATCGTCTCTTCCTTTTGATGCACTGTCCACGTGCGTACATACATCACCCCCCGGTAGCCGCGGAGCTTAATGGAGAAGGAAAAGGCGCAGCTGTCCTACCGATTTCCGTCAACGGGCTCGCCCTCGAAGTTGAAGCCAGAGTCAGTAGTAGCAACTGTGATAGCAAAAGAAGTGGTTCAGATCTGCAAGACCAGAAAAGATGGATCTGTCGCTATAGCTAGTCGTGGTGCCGAGGATGACTGTCATATATAGTGATTGAAGAGGACCAATGATGACACATGTGTTGAGCAACACTCGATCATACGGAAACTGAGACCATGAAGCAGCTTCCGGTATAGATGGCGTGACCGTGCCCTGGAGGTTCACAGCTACCGCGCTCAGTATCTATAGATAGTAAGACAAAGATACTACAAATACTCTCGAAGGGTTCGTTGTTGAACATCAGTGTTCGTTTAAAAAGAGGAAAGCAAAGTTCCTCACAGTGATTACGACCACTGTTTTCACTTAGGCCCTATATACTTACAATACCTGCAGCGTTGCCACAGCTCCCGACTTGTTAAGGGGTACTTTTTTTCTGATATTTTTCTAATAAATTATTTTATGTTTATTCATGTGCACCTCCGTGCCAGTTCTTGCAAACACGGACGCGTCAGCGTAAAAAAAACTAATTTCTTACTTTTGACGAAAAAGATAAATTACTGTATTTCTATTACATGTGGCAGCAATACGCCTTAGCAGCATGTACACGATCACTGTGGGGTTCCTGCATGTAGTATACATGAGGCGAAGACGTGATGGCTAGTTGTCCGAAACAACTTATGCAAAAGCGATAAAATAAGAGGCGATAAGCCTGTTTCACATGCAGCGATTTTGCTCCAAGAGCGGAGCGGCTGCCGTCGCGGAAGCCCAAACACAGGTTTTTTAGAGCGACCAGCGGACGCGCGATCGAGATCGCCGGAGTTGGAAGAATTCGCTAGCGGCAGAGCGGCTGCCCAAGGTCACCCAATGGGAGAGCAGTGACGTGGGGAGCACGTGATTGCAGGGGCGGAGTCGAGGAGCGGGAGCGTGCGCCAGGAGGAACTCGGTTTCCTAGCAGACGACATTCGCTGTAACAAGCTGGCAGTGTAGAAACGCCTTTCTTTTCGTTCTGTTGTTCTCTACTGCGCTTCCATCAAAGCAGACAAATCGTTTACACGTGTCATTTTGTTCTTTTGTATCTTTATAGAATCGTGGCACCAACACAGGTCCGTACAGGGGGACCCTACGGCACTGCGCACTTGTTGGTCGCATGTTTCAGTTTTTTTTTTTTTTTGCTACTCTGACCCAGCACGTTCGAATAGTTTACTGTTTTCTTTTTCTTTTTTTCAATGGTCACGTACCCCGAAGACGACAAATGCGAGGCCCCCAGACGACGACATTGTGGGTTTGCAATGGTTGCCGGCCCAGACGGCGCACCAACGCCTTGCGGCATTCGAGAGCAAAAGCCACCGAAAGCACTCTGAAAGCTTAAAACCACAAAAACCAATTCTTTTTTTTTTTTTGCTTTTTCATGGCCAAGTGTATGAACGTGCAAGAAGACTTGCGTGGTAAAAAAAGAAAGCTGTAACAGAAATAAACGTGACTACTGAAGTTGTTCAATTGCACTCTGATACACTGCACATTTTCGTCATTCAAGGTTTAGGCGCGTGAAAATCGAGCACCGAAGTAGAAGGCTGGTGAAACTCGCAACCCAAGTGCACCAAAAGAAGCGAACTCGGAGAAAGGAAACCCGCGGGTAACGGGCGCTTTCCACAACCATCACTGCGCATCGCAGAGGCGCGCGCCGCGCAAAAGCGGTGCATGTGAAACGAAGCCGCGTGCGAGCGTCCTGTCGCCGCTCAATCGCCGCGGGCCCCGCCGCTCAGTCGCTCGCATGTGAAACAGGGTCACGGGAGGTTTCGCTGTTTATCGGAAACTGGATGGTAACGCACAAGCGTGCTTTTCCATCCAGCAGCAATTGATATAGCGAACCTCGGCAAAACCTAAACCGCGTGCGCGCGCGCTTTCGTACATATCCTGCTTTTTTTTCTCATAGGCGTTCTCAGAGGCCATTACAAAAGAACGTGCTGACGACCGCGTTTGCGTGAGGCTTCATTGGGTCGGCACACTCTTAGGCTCGATCGTTTGAAAACGTTCACCAACGCTTCTGAACGCTCGGGAAGCCTTCTAGCGAATACGTAAACGACCGGCCCTGCAACCATCACTTCTAAACATAGCGCTCTTCAAAGTCTCCGTACGTGCATATGCCCGCGTATATACACCCAGCACGCGCTCTTGTGTATTCCACTTGACTACGCGAGGCGCTGCACCGCTCCGCGTTTAAACTTGCATGGTTTCTATAGCATCACTTATTCAGTGGGCACTGAAGCAGCGCAAGAGCGTGTACATAAAAAGCAAGGAAAGCGATGCGGGAATATGTTGACTCCATACACTGAAGTTTTCGTTGGGCATTCGATTTTGCCGCATTGGCCGGGGCGACGCCAGGATTCTTTCACTTCTTTTTTTTAAGGCGAAAGCCTTAGATGACCTTATCAAACGCGAAAATTGACCGTCGGCGTCAACGCGAGTGATGCGAAAAATCATCTCCATCTGATTGCGTCAACGTATGACATCGTCATGACGTCAAAGATCGCCAGAAATTGTGACGTCATCATGACGTCACATGACATCGTCGCTTGGTCAAAGGTGGGCCGATCACGGAGGCAGTAGAAAACCATGTGAGGTGTAGAAAGCTTGCAACGCCTCCAATTCTTGAGGCAGTAATGGTACATTCGACTGGTCGTTTGAGAGCGCTCTGACTGTGTTTGAAACTGTTGAATTCAACAGCTTTAAACCTTTTCAACGAGAACAAGCAGGTATGCAAGTCATTTTTCTCCTTCCTGATCATGTTTTGACCCGATAATGTTAGTAGCAATGGTTAGTTGCTATTTTACACACTTTTTTTCAGCGCCTGTGGAGCGCTCGAAAACGACCAGTCGAATCTACCATAAGAAAACCGTGTTAGGTGCAGAAATATCTCGGAATGGGGCAAGAAAAAAAGACAAAAAAGAAAGAAAGATGGATTTCATCTTCCAGTCGTCTTAGTGTAATGCATAAGGAACCCTTTTTTCTTTTTCTTTCTTTTTTTCTTGGGGGGGGGGGGGGGGGGTGCGACGTACGAGATAGCCATCGCTGTGGCGAGAAAGCAAGCGTTACGTGTCATCACGCCAACAAGCAGGGTTGTTATTTCTCATAATATCCACACCGACAAATTATTCAATTAAGTAAGTCCACTAATGCGTCAGTGCGAGAATAAGCGACCCGATTGATCATGATGGATTTTGATTGATCAAATCCATCAAGCGGCAGCGTTTAATGCCGCTTTGCACAGCAACCGGCAGTCAGCGAAACCAGTTGGCGGTGTACGTCGCCTTGGTAGCGAAACCAACATTTCTTCTGTTTTCATTAAAAACTTGGCAATTTCTAGGGTTACGTGTTACATTAAACGATTAGGACAATCATATGCGATAATTCTGCGACATCTGAACAATTAATTACAGCGTAGCGCTCAGGCGCAAACTTTTATTTTTTTTTAGATTTTAAGTTTAATATGCACGTCGCTGCCGAGTTCGTTCTCCAACGACTGCGTGCATAGAATGGCAGCAACAATACGAGGTGTGAAAGGTATACTCACTTTGACAATAAAAGGGGGGGAGGGGCGTTCTCGCTTACAACCCGCTATTTAAGTGCCATTCCCGACAATATCTATATCACTCAAATTACTTAAATGTAAAAAGTAAAGCCCAAAAAGTATGAAACAGGTACAGGACCCGCATGCAGTTGAATGCGATTGTGTCACATATCGCGCTTGCAGTGGCCGCGCAGAGGCTTACCCTCGTGAGGAGGCAAGTCGTTCAAGGGTGCAGATCATGGTCACCGGCCGTGGACAGCTGTTCAAACGGCGGCACGCGTCAACGCGCGACCGAGCGCTTCGCCGAACGCGGCCTTTCAAGCTTCGAGGAACCATTCGTCTCGTTTTGGGCAGCTCCATTTCAACGCCATAGGCGATGAGGCGTGATCGCGCACATGGCGACTGATCGCCCTTTTTCTTTCGGCGTGGCACAAATCACGAACCCTATTAGTCCCTGACGTGCGCAGACTAAGATGTGTGCCTTCCACATTCACCATCCAATGCCGAAAAAAATGGACGCGATTACTTCTTCCCCGCTGCTTTGTAAGTGCACTCATAAAAGAGAAATGCATTAAAGGTAGTATTGTAAGCGTTGATTGACTGCTGGATGTAGATTTGCACAGCGTCCTCGCGCATATGCTCACACAAAAACGGCACTCGCAGTAACGACATGTACGTGAGCACGACTTGCAAACAAGGCAAGCGCTCTTGCTCAGAAAACCTAGCCGTTCATCAAATCACGCGAGCTAACGCGTGATTTACTCTGACACAATGCGAACAAATAAAGTTTTCCATTAGGCGGTGGCTGCGCTGATTTGGATGTAATGTCGTGCCGTTAGACGAAAGTTATACGAGTTATTTCAACTTGCAGTAGCAATATCAAATTGCGTAAACGCAGATTTTTTTAGGAAGATTAACTAAACTAAGCCAGAGCGACTAGAAATACTGTAACGCCGTAGAGGCCCGTAGCCAGGAATTTTTTTTTTCGGGGGGGGGGGGGGGGCACTTGCTGAAAGCCTTGACTATTTGAGAAAACCGCCTATTTTCATGATTTATTTTCGATAAAACACCATGTGTCATCAAAATTTACGGGGGGGGGGCGGGCCCCCAGTCTCTCCCCCCCCCTCTGGCTACGGGCCTGACGCCGTATTACAACTGCGTGGGAGGCTCAGCAATAGAAGTAGAAGCAAATCTTAAAATTCTGTCAGCTAGGCCTCGAATGAAGGGCAAAACTACGCAGCACGACAAATGTGTATTGTGCTGCATATCGACTCCCCTTTTTGTATGTTCGTGCGTTTGTACGCGTGTACGCGTATGTACGCATATAAAAGGCAAATATTTGGGGGGGGGGGGGGATGGCCCCTTCCGAACCACACCCTATATAACGCTACCTCTTGAGAACTGCAGATAGAACAGTCGCAAAGCTATCCGTCTATGCGAGAGCTAGACCTTAACAATCCTCTACCCACCCCACCCCGGCCCCTGCCAAACTTCCATAGAGTTTGAATTTGAATGGCGCAACAATTACACGGGACACTCACTTCCACGGTTGGAAGCGGCGCTCTGTTGTGTGTGTTTGTATCGTTTCTAAGTTTCCCGTGGAATTGGTGCGCGATCCAAATTCAAGTATGCTCTACCATAGGTCGGAGAGCTCATGAGTCGACTCACTCAGACTCAGATCGAGCCGTGAGTCTAAGTCTGAGTGAGTCCGGGTAAATAATATTTTGGTGAGCTTGAGTCAGAGTGAGTTCGGTTGAGACAAATTTTAGTGAGTCTTAGTCTGAGTGAGTCCGGTTGAGGAAAATTTTGGTGAGTCTGAGTCCCAGTGAGCCCTAAGCACAAGATATATTTCTTGAGATTATGATGGCTCACATTGATACTCACTTCCATAGGCGTGCGCAGGGCTCCTCATTGGGGGGGGGGGGGGGGGGAGTTCATCGCAGCGCCCCCCCTTTACCAAGTCAATGTACGAGGCAGATGTTGCCCCCCCCCCCTTTTAGGTGATTAGAGGGTCAATGTATGAGGCAGATTTTGCGTCCCCCTCCCTCTTAGGTGACTAGGGGGGTCAATGTATGGGGAAGATTTTGCGCCCCCCTTGCGCATGCCTATGCTCACTTCTACTCACAGATACCTCAAGCGTTCGTACGCCAGCTCAATATTTATTGATCAGAGGCGTGCCTTGACCCCCTCCCCCTTCTTTTCTATGGAATACTTTTCTAAGGAAGTTCTTGATAAAAATACCTCGTGTGAGTCATATTTTTTCAATAAAAATGTCCTTACTGAAATGCAATCACTTATAACTCGTATGTGAAGTTACGAGATCAAAACGCGTATCTCAGAGCACCGATTATGCAAGATATTGGCGTCCGTTGACATCCCTGATCGAAAAAGCTAATTATAAGCTAAAGGACTCATGGGTCCACTCACTCAGACACACTTAGACTCAAATCGAGCCGTGAGTCTGAGTGAGCCCGAGTGATTAATATTTAGGCTGAGTTTGAGTCCGAGTGAGTCCGGTTGAGAAAAATTTTGGCGAGTCTGAGTCCGAGTGAGCCCGAAGGGCGAAATACATTTTATGTGTTAGCCTGAGTGAGCTCCAAATTTTTTGCCGACCTTTATCCAAATTCACGTATGCCCTACCAACATGTCCAGTCTTAAATCTTAACAATTTTCACCGAGTTTGTTAAAGCTGGCTTCGCCACATAAAGTGTCTATGTGAGGAGAAGCTAGCAATACGATTGGCATCGTTATTGATGTCCGTATCGAATGTAGTAACTATGTTTGTAGGGGTAAACGTAGCACGCATTTCCTGTTGTGCGGCGCACGTGCAAATATCGATTTCAGAAACCCACTCGAATCATGGCGTCGGTTTCAAGTATTACGACACTTCTATGGTGAAAGGGCACAGTGATCGTATCCACTGCAGGCTTACGTCATTCAGTCAGTGTGGCTCCCGCACTTCCACAAGGGCGGAATAAACTGTATTCAAACAAAATGGCAGTGGGAATGAGTGAGTTTCTACGGGCGCGCGGATGGCAGTGCCCTCTAGTTGTGTTGAAAGGAGCGGGGCGGCTGATGATGTGCGCAGTGTACGGCTGGAGACGCCAGAGAGCGTCCAATCAGAAGCGGTGATTGCTCGATGAGCGACAAAAAAATCCGTTTGATACACGAATGATGGCATTCGAATTAAAAGACCACGCCATCCACCCGCGTGCTAAAAGACCGGCGACACAATGGCGAAAATCGGATAACCGATAAGTAACAGGAGGTGATAGAGAAACGCGGTTTGAAACGAATCACCAACAGCTGCCTAATTTGGGCGAGTTGGTGTTGATGTGGCATACGCACAGCGCGACAATAATCAGAATCCCTGTCTGCAGTTTTCCTATAATCATTGTCTCGTTGTACCTACCACCACGGTTGTCAGGTTCGGCTACATTTTCAGGCTGATGGCGGCAGAGAAAAACGTCTTGGCTACGTTTTGCCTAGTTTCTCGTTCCCTCGATTTGAACCGAATATTCAATATTCGGAGTGAATACTATTCGGAGTGAAAACATGGCGGCTGAGGCGCGTTTCGAGCTCCCAAAATTGAATTAGGCATTTGCATGACAAAGAAGAAAATGTTTCTAGGTGCGCGTGGCTCGCTTTTGCATGGGCCTCGTTCTGCAGATCACTTATTGCTGAACGCGACTTTAAATCGTAACTGGAATTTGGAAGTGAGGAGGCCCTGGGCGTTCTGCACTTATCGACATTAGAAATGGAATATTCGACGAACTGCTTGTGTCATTTCTTTGGCTTTGGTACGAATTTAGACTCTTGGGTATTAACTGCTGAGACATTATCATCACATAAGAAGCGATTGCAAAAATGTCAATATATGCTTCAATGCCATCATCCCAGCAGCTGCGATCTTGAACACAGTCTTGCCGTACGTACTCGTTTTTATTGTCGCCACGAGGCTGTTACTTCTAGTCCTCGCAAGAAAAGTCACGCGAGACTCGTGAAGAGAGTGCCACATAGAGTTTTATTATAGGGTTCCTAGCGTTTGCGTTGGTTCGGTAATATTAATAATATCTGGGGTTTCACGTCCCAAAACCACGATACGATTACGAGAGACGCCGAAGTGGAGGGCTCCGGAAATTTCGACCACCTGGGGTTCTTTAACGTGCACCTAAATCTTAAGTACACGGGCCTCCAACATTTTCGTCTCCATCGAAAATGCAGCCGCCGCGGCCCGTTGGTTCGGTGCGTACGCTATTTTAGGAATATGACGTGCGTATGCAAGTGGTTAGTGTGTCACGTATGCGCAGTGGCACAAAACGCTAACGCAAAGCTCTGCATACCCTATTCTAAAAATGTCAATTTTTGCAATAGTATAAGTAACTTCGTTATGTCATTTCTAAAGCCAAAAAATCATGCTTGAATCTCAGCAGTTCAATTATTTTGAAGGATTCATCCGGTACTTAAATTTTCGCCGAAAAACGTCGCCATTGTTTTCACACACGCTACTTTTGGCTACTTTTACTGGCCTTGGCTCAGTACGTTGGCTACTTTTTGGCTAGTTTTTCCAATTTTTTACTGTTTTTTTTTGTTCTTTCGACCTGGCAACTCTGCCTACCACGTACGCGTCAACAAACCGAGCACGAGGGACGCCCTTCCCTTTCCTGTCGGGCATATTGAGCTGACGAACACAGGTTTGCCCATAATGTTTCCTAGAAACGCCTGCTGTATGTAACGGTAACCATACACATTCTGGGATTTACCACTAGCATAACCAGAGCGCGGACCGGGCCTTGCTCCATCAGCTCTCTGAAACGTTAGCACTGTTAACTACTCTTGATACTTTGGCTCTATCCCAGACAACGTCGAAGAAAAAGATCGAACTGCTACACGAAAAATTATGGCAGCCTGAACGAAGAGCGGAGCTCGGTGACCTTCCTTGTTTCTTTTTATTTCTCTCTGTTTCATGTATCTCTTTTCTGTACATGCTTCCAATTTCTTTCTTTCTCATTCTTTCTATATTTCTTTTCCTCTCTCTATTTACGCTTCGTCTTTCTGTTTTTCTGCCTTTTTATCTTTTTATGTCTCTATTCCCGTGGTCGTGGCTTGCCTCGTCGTTCCAGAGCACTATTATATATAAACTAAGAGTCATGTGAACAGTCCTTGTGTGCAGCTTGTGGCTCCTGTGAAACACTTGAGCATCTTATAATACACTGCCCCGCGTTTGTTACGCAGCGGGCTTTGCCGATTAAGGAATATAAATTCCTCGGATTTAAGTGCGCGACCATTGACGATTACCTCTTTCCGAGAGGTTGTGTATCTCGAAAGCGACTAGGCCCACCGAGCTCTTCTGATCTTTATGGACCAAACAGATCTGGCCACCCGTTCATAAGCGTTTCTTTGTGTGGTTGTCTGTTTTTACTTATTTTTATCGAAGTCTTCAATTTTTTCGTTTACTTTCCTATCTTCTTTCCTGTTTCTCTCCTCCTAACTTCCTTTCCTCTGTCTCCTCCCTCCTCCCGAAAGAGTAGGCAGGCGTTGTGCCCCTCTAGGTGGCAGTTGCCAGCTTGCTCTCTCCCTTTTTTCTGTATGTCCTTGTGTATCTATGTATGCAAATCAAATAAATAAATAATTTCTCTCAATTTTTCACTACCTCTTCAAGTTTTTCTCCTTTTGTCTTTATACCCTTCATTTCTCTTTTTCTCTTCCTCTTTCTTTCTCTCTCTGTTTTTGTGCATATTTCTTTCTCTCTCTTTTTCACGAGTTTACGTTTGACACACGCACCAGCTGTACCCGGGGCTTGCCCAATTCCTGCGGCGCGTGCCCACCTGACCAGTTTTGCACGACGAAGCACAAGTTACCTATAGCTTAAACAACTTCACCGTAAAGAGAATGAAGAGAGCGTGTGCTTCGCTGTTAAACGCCAGTTACATCCAATTCTTTGACCCCCTTCTTTATTTTTGCTAATTTGTTTATATATTATGGTTTATCGAAAGCTTCTGCCCCTTTCACTTTCTTTTTTTTTAAGGAATGTTATTATAGTTCTTATCTAATTTCTCTCTTTTTTAATTTTTTAGAAAGCGTTGTGTAAACCATTTACATTATAAAGTACAGTGTGGCCAATCCCCCTTGTGGGTATGAGCCAAGATCTAGGCGACAAGACAAGACAAGACAAAACTGTCCCTTTTGCATTCGCCTAGGACAACTAAAGCCATCTTTTTCTTCTCAGTCGACGTACTGATCCTCCCACTCCTCCTCCGAGAGCTTTACGAACCTAACGTGGTTTTGCATTGCCTCCAGGATCGGAGGCATTGCAAGCTTTCTGCACCTCACCTTTGACCAAGCGACGTAATGTGATGTGATGACGTCATGTGACGTCACAAAGTTTGGCTACATGTGACCTCACGATGACGTCTTCCCGTGATGACGCCGACGGTGAACTTTCGCGTTTGATGAGGCGTCTAAGGATTTCGCTTTAATTGCTGGAGTTTGACGAGCCAAAACCACGATATGAGTATCAGGCGCGCCGTCGTGGGGGACTCCGGGTTACTTTGACCCCCCCCCCCCCCGCTCCCTGCTCCACTCCAGCGCGTGGCAGGAGTGGGGAGGATCGTCCATCCTCCTCGAGCTAGCGCGACCGTTGACGTCTGCGCCCGCGGCGCTAGCTGTCTGAGCGGCAGAACGCACGGGCGTCCGGTGCGCCCGATCTTTGCAGTAATCCGCAAGCTGATGCAAAGGTGCCGTATATACCGGCAAGTTTGGTGTTGGAAGTCGTGTTGTTTCGAACACGCATTGAAGCAAGAGTTGCTCACATATGCTTCAGCCGTTCATCACACCAGCGTTTCGAAAAGAGTGTTCGTGGCCATTGAGCAAGTTCTCTTGATTATAGGTTGTAGCCAGAGCGGGATGGTTCAAACCCTCTCCGAAATTAAATTCTGCATGTTACATGCACACATACAAATGCACGCACGAACATGCATATGCATGCACATTGCGATTGTCTATAGACAATTTTTAATTCGCATAGTATCTACTGGCTCAGAAACACACAGTTAGCTAAGCTTCATACCAGGCCAGCAGACAGGAAGTCCCATTGTTGAAGCCTGAACCAGTCCTCAACCGTCGGTGTTCACGGCTTGTAATGCTTCCTATCAACTTGTTGCCCAAAAAATGGTTTCAACAAGTGTCACCACGACCTAGCAGGTTCACTCAAGGGGTCATTGCGCGGTGATATGGGGCAACCGGCCTCGCCAGAACAAAGGCTCTGAGCTCGGAGACCTATACCATAGTGTTGCGCGACTTCCCCGGCAGGGGAAGGGCGCATGCGCCGTGGTACGGTGAGCAAGGCGGATTGCCATATCACCCAGGTTTTCACAGAAACAGGCACATAAATATTCTTGGATAAAAATTTATTGAGTAAATAATACCAGGACAATGGCAACAATCCACACAACTTCCCGTTAGAAAGCACACTGACCAGCTTTGTGCGATGCCGATGCACAAACACAAGTAGATTTCATCAGATATTGCTGAGTGAGGCGCACCACACTTGCTCGAAGCCACAGGGCTTCATCACTTCAGACCTGTCTGCAATAGGCCATAGCATTGTCTTTCCTGGCCACAAGCTCTTCAACCCTGAGAAATAGAGAACAGCAGCCACTGCCTTGTCTGTTTTTGTTCTTTCTTTTCCCAAGGAAAATGGTTATGGACGGTTGACTATAGGCTCAGATATTGCCCAAAGCCTAACGTTTGAATTGCGCGAGGTCTTCACTACGGTGAGAGCACAGAAAAAAATGGAATCTATTTTTTTAAGTGTGAATGCATAAACAGATATTTTCATACCCATGTGAACTCATAAAATTCATTTGATAAAAAAAAACCCTTGTTTCTGGTCTGTGTCCCGAGCACATTATTCCTGGGTATGGACAGCTTAGAGAAACCATGACAAACTTTCTTATGGTTTCTACATTCATTGGATCACTGCCGATTCAGCAATCATGGTATGAAACATCAATTTCTCCATCGCATAATGATGAGAAGCAATTACTAACTAGAGTTGGTTTGTGACATCACACTTCACAACCAACCAACAGACTTGACAAATACTCATAATTTAGTGACAAGGATTAAGAGGAAAACTAAGGGGCTTGTCTCTTGAGCAGCAGTAATTATCTACAGATATTATTTTATGCTATAATTAAATTATGGGTTTTTACACACCAAAACCACAACATGATAATGAAGCATGCTGTAATGAGAGACTCAAGTTTCACTGACTGCCTCGGATTCTTTAACCTAAATCTGCCACTTAGCCTAGATGCCACTTTAGCAGGCAGGAATAGTAGGGGTACAGGTTAAATTTAAGATATATGCACTTTACGTTCTTGATAAATAAAATGGGAGATGACGGTGTAAAAATCTATAGTTGGCTGCTTGGAGCCAAACCCACAACGTCAGCACACCAACTCCACTGATATTTTTGTCTGTCTGGACAACACGTCAAAATTTTACCGTGCACACAATCTGCAAAATGGCTAAACATTCATGAAACCTGGGCATGTAGGCCTAACTGAACTGAACCGAGGTTGAGCCCTTTTGCACAACCTGTGCCTGTAATTAGACACCGACTGTGCATCTCAATATGGCATAGACCTTAACGCCATGGTAACCAATACCTAACATCCTCTATGCCACATATTCTGTGATGGTATTACTGGACAACCATACTGAACTCACTTCAATGAACTATATTATGTAATCGCTCTGCACATACAGTATTGGTAAAATTGAGGCTTCATACAGTGATCGCTTGTACAACAGCCACCCATTAAAGCAACAACGAATGACGGAAAAATTTGTTACAATTACTTTCCGACATACTTGTGCCATGCATCCTTACTTAACAATCTCGTTTGTTCAGTACTTTGGTCCACGTAATACCGTAACACCTGATCATGCTTCATAGACAAAATGCACAGCAAGTCGAAGTACCTTGGTCTCCTGCAAGAATTCTCGCACTTAAATCAGCACAATGATTTAAAAATTTGCAGTACATGCAAATGCGGATGGTGTTGACATTCCAGAGCTTTCTTTATTGCAGCCATTTACAATAAATCAATGCTTGCTTCACTGCTGCTTTTAAAGTACAGCCATAAAACTAATCTCTTATTTTATTTCTTTTTTTTGCACTACAATTACAATGAAGTGACAGATAATACTGGGATGCAATAATTTACAGTAAATGAACATTCTCATTACCACTGTGCAGATTAACTGCAGCAACTAAGCTTAGAAAATCAGGCTGAAGGGAAAAAACAAACTAGTGCTAACAGCTCAGCTTTGTTATTAGAACTTGTACTTTTTTTCTGTCATCTCATCTGTTACAGACCACACATCAAAAAACAAAAGATGGTCAATTATGCCTACAGTAAACTAAGTAAATTCTAGCCAATAAATTTACAGATGGCTGAACGCGGGTGCAGCCAATCATAGATCGAATCGACAATGACGCTGCTTAGGTACAAATCTATATTTGGTATTGAAAGGGCTTTTCATTGCTGTTATGCACTAACAAAGTCGCTTCTGCACATTGCCTATCGCAAAAAATGGTGCCTGCTCTAAACATTGGCTGCAGCCCATAGGAATGTGCTGCTAGAGCCAAGTGAAAAGATTTGGCATCTGTGTTAGGAAGGTTGGGACGCAAAAACACAGCAACACACTGCATAGCACATCTCTAACGCTAAGACAAGATGGCTGGCAAAGTGTGGATTTTCAGGGTGGGATAATCACATAACTTGTTGACCATGAAGCATACGAAGTAACACTGTCACCGAGTTTTTAAATGACTACAAACTCTCATACAGCTATTCTACAATACTGACTAGCTCCAGAGATTGCACGAGGTATTTGCACTCTTAACAAGATTCCACACATTGGTTGATGGCAAGTGCCACCCCACAACATTAACATAATGCAAGTCTCAAGCTTCTCTCAACTTAGTCACACTCTGTACAGATTACACATCTATAACTACTCGCATATAACCCGCCCCTGCATATAACCCACACCTTAACTACAAACTGCGGAAAAATAAAAATAAAAAAAGAGAGAAAAAAAAAATTCCACATACTGCCATGAAGACTCCTTCCTTGCATTACCAAGAATCAGTGCCGTGAAGCCCAACATGCACACTGAAATTCGCGTATAATTTGCATCCCGACTTTAGCTCCGAACTGTCTGCATATTCTGTGCAGGTTATATCTGAGAAAATGCGGTACAAGCCCTACAATTGCAGCAACTATGTGACACAATACATGATGGTGTAACTGTAGTGTCACAGCTAAGAGAAAAAAAAAAAGGCATCTTGAAATGCACTCGTGGCATAACGAAATGGCACTCTTAGTTCTTGTAGGAACAACAACATGACTTTTTAAGTGATCCACAGTTGTGGATGCACAGTAGGCCACGAGTGCATAGTTATCCCAAGTGTCACATTGTTGTCAACTTTTTCTCTTTTTTTTTAGCAAAGAATGCATGGCTCTCCCAATATAAAGTCTCCATATTACAAATATGCAACGACTACAGCGACACAGTCACTGTCTGCACAAGGGCTAGAACGGTTATGGCCAAGTCAAGTTGGTCTTCGTCTTACTAGATGCCCATCACAACATCAGCCAAAGTCAGCAGTAGAAAAGCCTATGCTGCAAAATTTGTCAGCTGCTTACCAAGACATGACAATTTAACCTAATTTTGCTTAAAACAACCTGTTTTAAATGCAATAACATTGATCGTTAAACACTCCTCTGCTGGAACAGTTTTATTGGGAATTGCTTCGAGTTGGACCAACATGCTGATTGCCATTTTCATTAGAAGCCCCGACAAATGTTCCACCACATCTGTGAACTCACAAAAATGAAAGAGATAACTTATACAATTTTATCTAAAGTTCACCTAACTGCATTTGAACATATGCCATCGAAATGCAGCAGCATTTTGAAAAAAGTATGTAAGGATATATTAGTGTGAACGAGTCTAAGTACCACTGGATGGCTAGGTACAAAGCAACAAGGACCACGGTATAGACATCGGTCTTCATGTTTCCAAAGAAAGATCTAAATTTAAATGAGTAAACATTTCGAGGATGGCGTGGAAAGTTCCTAATCTAAGTTACCGACTCAAGAACAATGAGATTACATCAAGTTATGATTATTGAGAATAAAGAAGCACTAACGCACTCAAGCACCAAAAAGAAGTGATGTGTGAGATCGGAATCTTGCACACAACTTCGCAGAAAAAAAGGCAATTCACTATGGCACTACATGGAACTGGCAATAATACTTGCCAGCATGGGTTACAGCTAATCACAGCACCCCTATAGGAACTCAATGAGCATTATTTACTCACTCGACAACTCACAGGAATCCACGTGGTGAGGAAAAGAACTTTATTTGAGGGCAAGCAGAGGACACAAGAGTAGTTGCAACACGCTTCCGTGCCCGCCACGTTACACCCATTCCAGCCATGTCCCTGTCAGCATACGAAAGGCTTTGTTATAGCAGAACCGCTAAAACTTACCCGTTTAATCCATAACACTGCTTTACATAGTCAAGGGAACATTCTCTAAATTTATCTGCCTATAAATGTAATGCATTTACTGCTTACCTAAATAACTGTTGCTTACTGCATACGTATAAATGGCTGGACTGTGACAATGTCACTTCTCAGCCCCTACCACAGAATCAAATCAGATGGTAAGGGGGTAAATTTGGCTCATAAGGACTTCGCCGTCATCACGTCATCGATCGAAACACACTACCGAGCAAAAAGAACACTAAAAAGAAAAGATGCACATAATATGTGCGGACAACCACTCGTCTCTGTGATGCCAGTGTCCTTTCCCCTTGTTTTTGCTGCTCGGAAATGCATTGCAATCAAAATTTGTAACCAACTAGCCACAACTACAGCTCTACTAGTCGTCATAACTAGGCTTGTGCGAATAACAAATATTACAGTATTTGAATTCGCTTCGATTCGAATTTAAATTATTGGAAATTTCTAAGTATTCGAAATGAACGAATAGGTGTATATTGTCTGCATGTAACCCCCCCCCCCTGCCCCCCTGTAAAGGTGGTTTCGCTGCAGTGGAGGGGTGCTATGCCGTGAGTATACCTTTCCAGAGAAAATCCGCATTGCCGCGAAGCCCCACTTCAAGGTTAAATGAACATATTACCCTCACATTGATAATTTTTTAGGTTTAAAAGCTTGTTATACCGGCTTATATGCTCTAAGCATAGTAAATTTTAAAACGTAACATATTTTACAGGTTATCACTTGCGTTCTACCGAAAGTCAAATCTTGCTACTATTCAAAGTTGCTTCCACTTCCTTTGAACCAAAAAGAATGACATTTGCACATGCCTTGTTTGCATCATTTCACTGTTCATTGCTCAACACCTTGTGACTGGCACATCATAGCATTAGCTGCTTTTGTGCCATAAAAACCAAATGAACCAACTAACTAGTCTTGTTTCACTTAAAAAAAAATTTTGTGCAGGTTAGTTGGGTCATGACAAATATACTCATGTTTCTTTATAATATGTGCCGTATTCTGTTCGAATTCGATCCGAAATTATTCTACCAAATCACTATTCGCTTCGAATTCGCTTCGAACCTAAAATGTACCATTCATACAAGCCTAGTCATAACCCCAAAGCAGAGAACCTAGTAATGATGAAGTGGTTTACAGCAGGATTTTGTCTGAATGGTGAAAGAAACTGGAAGGCAAGAAGGAACAATTATATCACATTGATACTTTTGCTAAGCCATGACGAAATAAACGCTTGTCTGTGAGCTTCACAGCCATGTATCACTTTGAACATGAAATGAGGCACACGATTCTTTGTTCAAAATGACAGTAAAGAGTGGCACAAATGTAGTGTAATCTTGTGAGGTGTTTTTCAACACGTAATTTGCATTTATCCTGTAAAAAGGTAAGCCATTAGCACGGAATGTTAGTGGCAACCTTTCCACCTCGGCACTCACATTCCCAAATGCAGCAGCACCACTAAGGCAGAATGTCGTGGATTTCAAAGTACAGTTTTTGGGCAGTTGCAGTTTAGAAAAAGTTAGCAATACTTCTAGGTTGAGCTTCTGGTTGCTGAGAACACCATGTTATCCTAGTTCATTGATAAATTATTAATTAGACCTAAACACACTCCCCAAACTTTTTTACATCATGAAGAGCTAGCACAAAAACGTCTAGCCCTTCCTTCGTTTTCGTACCTTTTCTGGCTAACCAAGCCTCAATCTGCAGTAATACTGATGTTTCTGGTATTTTAGAAACGTGATTCCTCGATCCATCAAAGGCCATTTATACCACTTCAGTGTTTTTTAAAGTTCTTCTGTTCATTGCAGCATTAGTCGAACCATTTCAGTTTTATGCGTAATGACTCCCTTGTTCCACCAGGTGTGGTTTAATTAGGCTTACATTAAGTATCTTATGACTCATTCCTAGTTTGAAGCTTCCCTTCGTCCCCGGTGTCAGCTGCCAAAACTGCAATCTATTGCAGAGTTTGCAGAGGTCTCATAATTACCACTGCTGGAATAACAATTGCGTTCAGCTCTCGAAATCGGTGCAAGGAGCGAACAAGTGAGGGAGAGGGGGGTGGCTTCACAAGAAGGTGGTGCAATTTCACGCAGGAATGGTGGCGTAAATGCTGTCGCACAGCGATCCTATTGTTCTAATGCCTGCATTCTCTTACAGTGCTGTGTAGGCCTATCTTCTTTGAACAAAGCTATGGGTATTTGGTCCTACGAGGAAAGTTGTACATATCACAACTAAAGATCTGGGCCACATAGCAACAGCACTCTGATGTTGGTATACTAGACATTGGTGGGAAACAGGAGCAGCGAAGCGATGAAATTCAAACGCTATATGGCATAAATGCACTTCCCCGTTATGTGTTGCAGTAGATACATTTCATGCCGAGACACAGCGGAACACTGAGCTCTGATGTGAAACTGAACACAAGACTTGGAGATCATACAGCCGGGCAGCCGGGCGCATGACCCGTAGTCATGAGTCAGCAGAATAAGTGGACACTTACTCATCAAAGCTGTCCTTTTTTTTTCTGGATAGTGCAACGACTCAAGCTCATTGCCACAAGATTGCACTCCTGCTTGCGCCCCCTCATGCTGATTGACACTCACATTTGCACATGTACTTCTGCTAACCCTTATTGGCACTCACATTCATGCTCAAATTAATGTTCACATTCATGCTCACATTCCCTTGCACTCATGTATACACTCATCCTAACTATCATTCACACTCACACCCAAGTCCATCAGCATCAATCACTCATGCCCACAAATGTGAAATTAGTGAGAGTGAGTACGCTGAACTGTGCAGCTAAGATCTCCAGATCCTGTGCTTAACCTCGCATCACAGAGCAGAGTTCCACAGTGCTTCCCTGTTACCTACCACGTCAAGTGAAGCACACACCCAGTGCAAGGTTACCCAGGCGCATGCAGGCGATGCCTGTGGACGCCACTCAGGCATGCCTCTAGCGCAGGTACTTCTGGATGAGCAATTGCAGGGTGCGGTTCGGCAGCACCATGGTGTGCTCCAGGGGCTCATTCGTCATGGGACTGGTGTCCTTCCCACTCTCCAGCCAGCGGATGATGGCCGTCCGCTCGTAACTGTAACCATCTGCACAACAGAGGCCACAGAGTGCTGCACGCTTGCCACAACTCAACCTAAAAACTTTAAACAGTCGTACATGTCTCCCTCCATGCACATCCAGTAACACCAGTCAGTGGACAAGGAAACAAATGGGTGCTAAGGACATCTTAGCCAAAATCAAAAGAAGAAAGGGGCATGCCCCCCCCCCCCTAAGGCATGTATTGCGAAGGCAAGATAACCGCTGGTCATTAAAGGGATACTGAACAAAAATTTGAAAAAGCTACGAAAACACTTGCATTCGACTCGGATGACACGACTGTTAATATAAACAGCGTTTATTTCACGTGATTTCGAGCAGCTGGCCGTATTTTTAGTGGATTGTGAGAGCGCGGCGGCTGCACGCCAGTGCGCTTGTCGATGGCCGTGACGTCGAATGCTTCAGCAAGAGGGGGGCAACCGGCACACTCTCTCCTGCCCTGCCACTTCCCTTTCTCCGCCTCTCCTCTCAAGAACACCTTCCCGACCGTGAGAACACGTTTTGAGAGAGACGCGCGGCAGCGGGTGGCGGCTTGCGATGTCGATTGGTAAGCGACTTTGCAGCGAGCACGGTTGGCGAGTCAGTATCCGCCGAGTTTCGCGTCACTTCTTCTCTAGTTCGCGGCGCAGCCGCTAGACGCGCCAATTTGTGAAAAATACATTAAATTCATTATTTTCTGCTAGTCTCTGGCTGAAATGAAGGTTGTTTCAACAAATTTCAGCACCCAATCTTTCAACTGGGCCATTTATCTCGGCAGCAAAAATTTTGTTCAGTATCCCTTTAACAGTCCCCAATACTAACATCCCCTGTACTGGAACACTGCAACTTTTCATCGCAATCAGGGATGATCTGGATTAGGCTCGATCCGAATCAGGTGCTGCTACACGGTCACATATAATCGTGATCTGCACATCGTGATCTAGCTGCCCCAGGTCGCGATTTGACTGACCTCTACGCCAAACTCGATCCGGATTAGGTTGGACCGTGTCGCAGTGACGATTGTTGATCGTGATCAAGAAATCCTATCCAGATCAACCCTAATTGCGATCAAAAGTGCCTGTGTGACACCGGAATTACAGAATGGCTTTCAAGAGAAGGCAAGCGCATGAGGGGGAAAGAGGAAGTTAGGTGGGCAGATGACATTAAGAAAACCTCCTGTAAACACGCGGTGAATAGCATTGGAGAGATCGTGTCTCCCTGCTGTACGCCCTTGTTTATTGCGATTCTGTCGCTTTCTTTATGGAGGACTATAGTGGCTGTGGATCCGCTGTAGATTTCTTCCATTATGTTTATATAGGCTTCGTCGATGCCCTGATTCTGCAGTGCGTGCATGGCTGATGTCTCAACCGAATCAAATGCCTTCTCGTAATCTATGAAGGATATATATAGGGGTTGGTTGTATTCCGCACATTTCTCTATCACCTGATTGACAGTATGAATATGGTCTATTGTAAGAAGCCTGTTCGAAATCCTGCCTGGTCCTTTGGTTGATTGAACTCTAATGTCGTATTAATTCTGTTAGCAATTACTTTTGTAAATAGCTTGTAGACAACGGACAGTAAGCTGATGGGCCTGTAATTTTTCAGGTCCTTGACGTCCCCTTTCATATGGATCAAGACGATGTTGGCATTCTTCCAAGATTCTGGTATCCTCCCCGTCGAGAGACACTTCGTATACAGGGTGGCCAGTTATTCTAACATAATCTCTCCACCGTCTTTCAACAAGTCTGATGTTACCTGATCCTCACCAGCAGCTTTGCCTCTTTGCATTCCCTTTAGGGCTTTCTTTACTTCTCCTGTCAATACTGGTGGGATGTCAGATTCTTCTGGGCTATTACTGCTTCTTACGTTATCATCCTGACTGTCTCGGTTGCTGTACAGATCTCTGTAGAACTCTTCCGCTACCTCAACTATTCTATCTATATTGGTTGTGACCTTGCCTTCCTTGTCCCTTGGGCCCTATGTTGGGAAGAATTAGGGATAAGAGTTAATGGAGAGTATCTCAGTAACTGCGATTCGCTGATGACATTGCATTGATGAGTAACGCGGGAGACGAATTACAGCTCATGATTACTGAACTGGATTCGGAAAGTAGAAGAGTAGGTCTGAAAATAATATGCATAAAACTAAAGTAATGTGGAACAATCTTGGCAGAGAACAGCGCTTTGCGATAGGTGGCGAGACACTGGAAGTTGTAAAGGAGTACGTCTACTTCGGACAGGTAGTAACCGAGGAGCCGAACCATGAGAGTGAAATAACTAGAAGAATAAGGACGGGTTGGGGCTCATTCGGCAAACATTATCAAATCATGAATGGAAGTCTACCACTATCCCTCAAGAGGAAGGTATATAACAGCTGCATCTTACCGGTAATTACCTACGGTGCAGGAACCTGGAGACTTACAACGATGGTTCAACTTAAATTGAGGCCGAAGCAGTGAGCGATGGAAAGGAAAATGATAGGTGTAACCTTAAGAGACAGGAAGAGAGCAGAGTGGGTCAGGGAACAAACGGGGGTTAAGGATATCATAGTTGAAATCCAGAAGAAGAAATTGATATGGGCCGGGCACGTAGCACGCCGGCAGGATAACCGGTGGTCATTAAGGGTAACTGACTGGATTCCAAGAGATGGCAAACGCGTGAGGGGGAGACAGAAAATTAGGTGGGTAGATGAGATTAAGAAGTTTGTAGGTATAACGTGGCAGCAGAAAGCACAGGACCGGGTTGATTGGCGGAACATGGGAGAGGCCTTTGCCCTGCAATGGGCATAGACAGGCTGATGATGATGATGACATATCTACCAGCAGTGTCAGCTCGAGGGTGTCATCATGAGCGCACTTCAGTTTCAGTGATTCAGTTTCGTGTGCAAGAGAAGCCCCTAAAGTCTAATCCCATTATAGCGAATAACACATTAACGATTTTTTAATAAGGGAGTGCGTAAGAAAGATACACACTTTCCTTGGCAGGTGCAGCAATGTCACTGAGGCAATGGACAACTTTGAAGAGTGTACCTTACAGCAGTTGAACTGCACCCACCAGGCAAAGATCATGAGAACTTTTACTAATAAACGTGCCCTCATTCTGGAATACGTGTTTTGTTTCTTTTGCACTTGCAAGAAAATAGCATTTGTGGGTGTACCCAGCAAAGGCAGGCGACTGCTTTTGTTGCATTTACGATTTTTAGTGTGAATGTTTTATTATTTTCACTAGAAAAATTTTTCAAAATCACGAACAATTTTGGCAGAACCCCTGAGATCCTTTGTATCCAGATTTGGCTGTATTCAACGCACTACAATAGCAAGGGGAATGGTAATTTTCCAATATGTAAACCCTGGATTAAACATATGCATAGGTCGCCTAAATGTTTCCGTCGCAATGAGCCACGTAAGGTAAATAAAGCAAAGTGGTCTTAGTTAATTAAAGTGCTAAATACTGGATCTCACCCATCCGAACCCCATTACCCCTTACACCAAAGTACAAAAGAAGCCATATCCCTATTTTAAAATACCTATTTATAAACAATACTTTAAACTCTTCGTTTAAAAACCTGGTAGAAGATATGCAGTGTGGCCAACAAATGCTTAAAAGCAAACGCTATATGAATCATTTCTAACAAGCCATCATAGAAAAATTTGACCCAGCTTTTGACCCAGCTTCAACCCAGCACTCACAGAAAGAAACACAGTCAAGGCACAACACAGGTATGTTGTGCATGGACATGTACAGACATGGACAAGCAATATGTGAACAAGACATTACAGAGTGGAAAAGCATTTGTAAGTGACAACTCGAGAGCACAATCTCGCTTCGGTAATTATGCGGTTGCAAAAATTTGTTTGGGCCTCACACTTACATGCGCAAATCAAAAGAATGCTAGTATTACGAGTACTGGCGAAAAACAAAAATAAAAGAATGCGTTTTGGTTAGCCCCAACTAGAGTAGAACCTCAGTGATACGATCCGAGCTTGTATAAATTTAGGGGTGATACAAATTTTTCTGCAGTCCCAGCCAAAGCCCATTAGCCTGTAACATAATAAAGTACAGTTGTTGTGAGCAGACTTTCACAGCACGACGTTTGATACGAACGTACGTTACTGCGCAGGAATGAACAGGTGCTGCCCACGCTGTCGCGAAAGGCTCGGCAATCATGCGTGGGCATGTGCACTGCGCCACCAGTTTGTCAGGATAGGCCATCAGTGGCGCATCATAACCTCCGAGATAGTGTGCGCGAATCTTAGACGCCTTAATGCACCTTTGCGTGCCTTCGTGTTTAGATTACAGATGGCAATGGCGTAAGGCTTTTTTTCTTCCCCCAATGCATCGACGCGTGTTGCTGTGCTCAAGGCAGCGTCCTTGTACTGCGCTTACACATGCTTTCCACGTCGATGCAAGCCATGTCCTCACAATCGAACATCCTATGAAAGGTGGACGATGATTGAAAGAGGAAGCGGACAGTCTTGGCCAAGGAGCTAGGCATCACAGTGTCAACATGCACGATTGTTGGGGACACGCATACCTGCCAATTCACCGATTTGCACGAGAGGCTACCGAATTTTGAGCGAACATCCCCAACACCACCGGGATAAGAAAATAATTACAACAAAGGACAGTGCTTTTAAAATTTTCTGACCTTCATCACGTACAAAGCACTCCTTAAAGGGACACTAAAGGCAAATATAACAATTTATGTCAGAGCAAAAGGTGAATGTTTGAGGACGCCTAAAATGTCAATATTATCAACAGCAGTGCTTTACTAAACGAGAAGTTAAGAGTACACATTATGCGCCAAAAGCGGGACATTTTGGAATGAGCCCGATGACGTCAAGAGTCCCGAGTACAATTAATCACTAGTACTCCAAACTACTTATAATAAAAAAAATAACATTCCGTACATTACAAGACGTAATAAAATGCTGCTTGTGTGTTTCTGCTTCATTCATGGAAAAGAGAACTTGGTGTTACCAAGGAGAATGGCGTGGGTGGTTTAAAAGTCCGGTTTTAGCCGGGCTGCTCTCCGCTCACACGGTTGCATCTCAGTGGTAGTTTCGTTATCGCGTACTGTTGCGTGTGCTTTGCACGCTCACGAAAGTCGCTCTAACGGAAAGTTCGACAAAATGCTACGTCCCTGTTATGTTGCCGGGTGCCTGAATGGTGTGCGCCGCTTGAGCAACAATAGCTGCAGCAAAGAAATCAATGTGATTTTTCAATGGGTGCCGCAAATAAACCCCTACGCCGAAGTGGCTGGGTGCCGTGCCTCTGTGACAGTGTGCTAAACAACCAAGAAATGTGCATGTGTGCTCGCTGCACTTTTGTGCAGAGTAGTATTACGAGATCAACCACTACTTGGGCAAGGCTTGTAATGTGCCCTTGAGAGAAGAAACCGCACCGTCGGCTGCCGGGCAGTAAAGGCGGGCAACGTTGGGCAAGGCAAGCACTTTGTTAGGAGGCCTTTTCAGGCGGGCGATTTGAAGTGTGCTAACGCTGTGCGGACCACTAAAACGCGATTTTCTTCTAAAATAAGCATTTTCCTGGCACGAAACAAGCACTACAAGGTTTCTGAAATGTTATTTCAGCAATCCACGTCGACTTGACATTTGCCTTTAGTGTTATAGGTCACTTTCGCCGCAGTAGGGGTGCTGCTAGCTGTCACGGGTCACAACACATCTGGTCCATTAATAACACGCGCGCGCATGCACCATATATTTACGAGTACAAGTGTGATCGTTGACGTCTAAAAATGTTATTGGCAATCATTCAGAGCTGTTCATGACATTGCTGCGGCCCTGAGAAACAGTAAATGAAAACATATGCCAGCTTTCTTTTGTTGCATACTAATTTTCCATGTTTTCTGGTGATGCAAACATTTCTGGTGACCCTGCGAGACTCATATCACCGAGGCTTTACTATAGTGTGTATTTTAATCATCCATGACAGTACATATAATAAGAAAAGAGAAGACGAAAAAAATTCATGTGTGGAATACTAACATGACAACGCAGGTGCATATGTGCATCTTAAACGTAAAAACAGTGCGAAAAAAACAAAGACGAGTAAACAATGACAAACACACCCACGGTGGATCCACACCAACTTGCCCAACTATCGGTTCAGATGCATATGTGCATATTGCCTGCAATCATACTGCAACAGAAACACTATGCTCACTTCCACGTAACAATATGCATGTTTTGGACAGTTCCAATTCAAGGTTTTACATAATTTTGCTGTGTTTCCTCTTATGCCTTCATGTAGTCTCCCAAGTGACCTGGCTCCCAAACTGAGCAAGAACTTCCAAAGCACTGACCTGCAGCCACAACGGGATCGCGCATGGGCTCCTGGGTGATGGGGCAGAAGAGCTCCTCGGGCAGGGCAGCGTCGTCCTCCCCAGCAGGAGGCAAGTGCCGCCACAGGGGGTGCTTCAAGGCCTGCACCTCGCGCAGCAGGCGGGCACGTGTGCCCAGGGCGTCCACATGCAGGGCATTGCTCAGCCCCTCATGGGTCAGGTGCAGCAGCTCCTGGCCATCGATGGCGTGCTCCTCAAAGGTGGCCCGGTGCTGTCCAAGGCCCAGGCCCTCCAGCCATTCGCCCACTTGGTTCACCGACCAGCGGCCCACCGCGGCCACCCCGACGCCCTCCTTGGGCGGCGGTGGCTGCTGCTGCGGTGGCAGGGGCTTCGGTTTCTCTCCCTGCCCTTCCTCCTGCTGAGGATGAGAAAGAGGGATTGTTCTCACTATAACTGTGCAATAGCTGTTGGGGTTCTACGTCCAAAAACTATGGTATGATTATGAGGGACACCATAGGATGACGCTGACTTTCTGTTAGACAACAATGTCTTGCAGTCAAGTAAAGGCAAACGAACATCCCTTGTTACAGTGTGACCATAAAAAGAAAATGCTCTCAATTGAGCCTGACAAAGTGAATCCCTCATGCTAAGCAGCACGATACTTTCATTGCCAAGCTACAATTTTGAGTACCGAAGTGATTGAGTGTAATGTTGATGGTGCATCTACAATGCTGTGTTGTTTTTGCAGTTAAATCCAACCTGGATCTCCAGAGACCCTCTAACTTTTGGCACAAGCCAGGCATGCCGGGTCTGGGGGACAGCATGACAACAGTGACACCGATAATGTAATGCGTCACGAGCATCTGTAGAATTTCTACTGCAACAACAAAGACGTTGCCTTTCCAGCATCAACAGTGGTTGAATAAAGGATGTATCAAGCAAAAGCCAATAACTCAAGAAAGAGCTTGCCTTTGCTGGAACAACTACTTTCCTTGGCAGCGTTTACCAATGTAGCTCGCGCTCACAACTTCCTAATGACAGACAAGGATAACTGGTAAGAGTACAGTTCAAGAAGCTGACAAAGCCAAGTCCTTGTGTTGGTGGTTCAAGCCGACATTTCCCCCATTTCGTCACCTGTTGTAAATGTCCATCTTCCAGCAAACCTCTATTTCATTTCAATTCTTTCCAGCATGTACATCCGCACACACATTATGCAAGATCAGTGGTCAAATTACTTTTTCCAAGCTCTACTTAGCAATCCCGTCAGCATCGAATGTGAGAGCTACAAAAACCTTTTCATTAAAGCCAACAAAAGCCCCTCACACATCAGGAACTGGCATTAGCTGGTGCTGAGCTTCTTTAGAAGATTGGCGACTGCCTTCTCCAGACGTTGATCATGATTGCAAGTTGACAAAGACAAATTTAGTCCAATTTCCAGGCCTGCCTAGCGGCAAGTACAGATACTCACCGTGGTGCTCTCAACTTGAGTCCAAATAACCACGGTACGATCGTTGGAGCCCGTGGCCAGGAATTCGCCGTCGCTTGAAAAGGCACAGCAGGGCACGTAGCGAGTATGCTTGGTCAGCCGCTGCAGCTGCTCTCCAGTGCCCTGCAGATACATGCAGCAGAGGGTGAACAGATCCCTTGGATACATGGCAGCTCCCTGAAGCCTAATTTGTGTGATGTCAAGGGTTTACAATGAAAAAACAAAAAAAAAAACAAGAGGAAGTTAAACTTGCATGTGCACTGCCCAACAGCTGTTTCTTGGCTAGAGTAGGGTTAAAGACGAGAAGTCTAATTAATATTCTGGAGTTTTAAGAGCCAAAACCACGAAATGATTAAGGATATGCCATAGTGACAAACTCTGAATTACTTTTGACAACCCAAGTTCTTTAATATACACCTAAATATACATGGTCATAATTGCCTTTCATCCTTATCGAAATGTGCCTGCCATAGCTGAGAAGCGAAGTGGCACCATTGTGCTTAGCAGTATGCCACCATGGCAGTTATCAAAATCCTGCTTGACAGATATGCCAGACAACCAGGTACAACTTTAAGGTACACTAGTGTTGCATGGCATCTAAAGAGAAGGCTGTCACTTGACATGGTTATTGTAACAAGCAGTACACATATCTGTACGGACAGTCAGTAATGCCTAGGAGCTTCCTCCTGCTGGCTGTGCTTCGCTCCTTGCTTTAAATTGAACTGATATTTATCTGTATGGTAATATAAAAGATAGAAAGGACATTTTCCTACACATTTATGTGTTCCCGATAGTGCAATTAGCGGAATGTTGCAAAACTTGCAGTACACTGTGCAAGTTTTGTGTGGCTGCCTATATCTGTGCAACATGTCGACTGACATCAGTGGCTATTAACACCACAATATGGATGTAAGTACATAGCGGAGATAAGCAATGTGCTCGGTCAGCTTACCACATCCCACAGTATGGTGGTCTTGTCACCGGCACTGCACACGAAAGCAAGAACTGTAAACAGACTGTAAATACATAGCCGCAGCGTACCTGAGCACACACAAACCCAATTACGCACCTGGAAGCTAGCATTTGACCGCCAGGTGCAAAGCGGCAGCACATAACGTTTCCCGAGTGGCCCTCGAACACCCACTGGGACCAGAGGCTACAGCGGTGCGCCATGCGCACCTGCCACACGCGCACGAGGTCATCGTTGCCGCAGGACGCGAGCAGGTAGCTGCTCTCGAGCGTGCCCTGCGCAAGACTGGCCTCGAACTGGGGGCTGAAGTGGCAGCCGGTGGCGCCCAGGTCGTGAGCCTCGGATCGTGTCAGCAGGCAGCTGCCGTGACCGTAGCGCGCATCCCAGAGACGTAGATCTCCGGCCGACGATGCGGAAGCCAGCAGCGCACCGTCGGGGGAGAAGCTGCATGCGGTGACCAGAGCCCCGTGGCCACCGAGAGATCGTACCAGCGAGCGTGTGGCCACGTCCCACAACACCAGCGTCTCGTCGTCTCCTCCGGTGGCCAGCAATGCACCCGAGGGCGAAAAGCTGCAGCAGCGTAGTGCCGCCTCACTCGGATGCTGCAGCTGGCCCAGCACCTCGCCGCTCTGCAGGTATAAACTGAAGTAATAAGGTTTGGGCGTCTTGGTTGATCATCGCTTAAGAAGAATACATAGTGCAGAACCGAACAGAGGTAAAGAAGATGACAGGACGAGTGCTAAATTTCAACAAATCTTTCTTGCAGATTGTGCACATGTGTAAGTACGGTATCTGAAACTGCAAAAAAGCTGATGAAGGAAAAGTACACACTGCAGAAAAAAAGAAAAAAAAACACTTTCACCAATCAATTAGACACCAATCAGCTTATGTTTCTTGCAGAATGGGTGTAATGTATAAGATAGCGCTCTCGTGTGGTAGGCACTACATAGGGCAGACAGGCAGGCGTTTGAACGTGCGGCTGCAAGAGCACAATAACAAAATTCGTAATGTGGCAGTAGACAGACGACCAACAGCCCATTCTAAAAGATGTAGTGTGTTTATTCTTTGTCCTCCGCTTTCTGAACAGACCAATTTGTAATTTGTATCACCATGGATGGGAACAGTTTACCTAGGGAGATAGTCGAAGCTGTTGAAAAAGAAAAGGAATAAACGCGTGCAGGCGAGCACTGCAGTAGAAGAAGAAGAAGTTGGAACGATGAACGGCTGTCTGTGTGGTTCCTTGGCTGATCGATAGTTTCTTTACATTTTGGTGCCGAAAACCCTCGTGCGGACACGTCTCTCTCATCGCACGACTCAAGGGGACCGTCTACTCGACCGCGTCGCTCTGCGGGCGGCGAGGACTCGCAACGCATCGCTCGTGATCAGCGTGGGCCCGACACTTCGACATCTGCACGGATGGATCGCCTAAAGACCAAGCGCGCAGCTCGACGAGCCCAGAATACCAAGCTTATACAGGAAGCACGGTCCCTGCTGACGGATCCTACCGCGGACAATCCCAAGCTAACAGGTATTTATGACCGTTTGTCGGCTAGCAACAGCAAGCTCTCGAAGATTAATGATGCACTCGAAGAGCACCTAGCCGACGAGGAGCTCGAAGCGGAGTACGTAGCGGCGGCGGAGTACAACGACCAAGCCATTAGCATGCTCGCCGAGATTCGATGCAGAGTAGCCGATTTGGAACGCGGAAACAGTACAGCGGCGACTGCTCCTCCTCAGAACGCAACGCCATCAGCTCCTGATGCTCCGACCAGGATTGGCCCAAGACTGCCGAACCTTGGCATGCCAACATTTAGAGGAGACATTCACGAGTGGTCAGCTTTCTGGGAGCAGTTCGAGCAGACTGTTCATCTTAACAACGCTCTATCAACTACAACCAAGTTTTTCTATCTACGGCATTACCTTGCGGGTGAAGCGGCAGCGGCGATATCTGGTTTTCCGACTTCCGAATCCTGTTACGCAGACGCCATAGAGTTGCTAAAAGAACGCTTCGGAGATCGGAAACGGATAGAGCAACACCACCTGTCAGCGCTTCGCAGTCTCCCTCACGTGAAGTCAGGAAGCGACGTTCGAGGCCTCAGGCGACTTTACGATGCCGTGCAGCTCAACATCAGGTGTCTGACTGCGCTAAACGTTCCCACGCTCAGTTTCTCAGCGATGCTGATCGACATTTTACAGCAAGCATTGCCGTATGACATCGTTTTGGCCTATACACGTGGAAAGCGCAGTCAAGCGTTAAGGGAAAGCAGGTCTTCTGCAAACGTCTTCGAGCCAGCCGCTGCAGCTGCGTCATCGGATGCAGAGTTAAAGGAGCTGCTCACCTTTACACGCGTCGAACTAGAAAGCCGGGAGCAGTGTAAGCCATTTGCAGAGCGACCGGTTGATGACCGTGCACAGCGAACTCGAGGCAGCAGCACCAGCACCGCTTCTGTACTACACAGCGCATCGTGCAACTGGAACGAGTGTTTTTTCTGCAAATCGAAGAAGCACGGCACACGCGCCTGCGACGCCGACCTCTCTATCACTTCTAAGAAAGAGATGCTGACTAAGGACAACCGCTGCTATCGATGCACGTCACGAGGTCATCCGGCACGGTCCTGCCAAGTCAAACTCACGTGCTCGAGCTGTCATGGGAGGCACGCATCAAGCATGTGCGACCCTAACTACAGGAAGAACATGGCAGTGACACCTCGACCAGTGGACGCCTCTGGAAGCTCAGTAGGAATGGTGTCATCACAGTCGGTTATGCTGTGCGACAAGGATTCACTGAGCGGGAGCGAGATAAATGACAGAGAAGTATACTTGCAGACCTTTCGCGCCTTTGTCGTGAAAGATAACAGTTCAAGATATGTCCGAGGGATTCTCGACGGAGGCAGCCAGCGATCCTTCGTCACGGAAGAGCTCGTCAGGAAGTTACACCTGCAGGTACTGGGAGAAACACGGATTGCACTGAACACGTTTGGCTGCGCATCACCAAGTACTGCGGAAAGACGGAAGGTTGTAGAAGTTCCCCTGCGCAGCCAGCACTCTTCCGACACCCGCATAGTGCGTGCAATTGTTGTCCCAGCTATTTGTCACGACATTGCGTCCCCGAAAGCTGACAGCCACTTCCTTCAGAACCTGCGGCTCGAAGGGAAATTCATCGCGGACGAAAAGAAGTTCGAAGCGGAGACGGAAAATGGCCTCAGCTTGTTGATAGGAGCTGACCATCTTTGGCAAGTAATGTCTGGAGAAATTGTAAAGAGCGCAGAAGTTCCAGGACTGGTAGCGATCGACACAGCATTTGGATGGACGCTACAAGGACCCAGTCAGCAAAAAGCCTTTCTGGACTGCGACTCCAGCCTCATGGTCTGCATTCTAAAAGTACAAGCAATTGGTGATGACGAAACAACGTCACAGATCTTGCAATCGTTTTGGCAACTAGAAGCCATGGGCATTACAGATTCGGGGGAATCTCCGTCACATGAGTCTGTTGCAGGATTCCGTGGATCGATTAGCAAAAAAGACAACAGATACACCGTGGCGTTGCCTTGGAAAGAAGATAAGAAACCGCTCTTAGGAAACAACCGGGAAATCGCGCTGTCACGTCTACAAAGACTAACACGGAGGCTATCGACGAAGGAAGGACTGTTGCAGCGATACGACATAGTCATCCGGCAATATCTGGAGTTGGGTCACGCTGAAGTGGTGCCTAAGGATAGCCCTCTGGATCGGGATCGGGCTATATATTATATGCCACATCGCGAAGTCATAAGGGAGGAATCGTTAACTACCAAACTGAGGGTAGTGTTTGACGCATCGTCACACACTCAAGGCGTACCATCCCTTAACGATTGCTTGGACAAAGGAGTGAACCTCAATCCAGAATTGTTGCAAGTCCTCCTTCGCTTTCGGTGGTTCCCGGTCGCCATAAACTCGGACATCGAAAAGGCATTCCTACAAATTGAGATCCAGGAGACAGACCGAGATGCCTTCCGGTTTCTGTGGTTTGATACTACTCCGATAAGCCAACACAGCAAGCTTGTCGAATGGCGCATGACACGGGTGCCGTTTGGATCAACATCAAGTCCCTTCTTGCTCATGGCAACTATACACTACCACTTGGATAACGCATGCGAAGATAAAGCACTCGCTTCTACATTGAAGAAGGCATTTTATGTCGACGATTTATTGGTGGGTGCGGAGACATTCCATGAAGGTCTGCGCATCTATGAACAGTCAAAGGCAATCATGAGAGATGCAGGCATGAACCTCAGAAAGTGGAAGACCAACAGCCATCAGTTGCAGAACATTTTCGACAACCAGGAGGAACAAGTAGAAGGAGCATCCAGAGAAGCAGCTGCGGTCTTGGGAATGCAATGGGATATAGAAAAGGACTACTTCAAGTTTTCTTCCAAATCTGTGGCGCAATATTTAGTCGCTGGCCATCCCGACACGAAACGTACTCTACTAAAGGCTGCTTCTCGAATTTATGACCCGCTTGGCATTCTATCGCCTTTCACCGTAACAGCGAAGCTTTTGTTTCAACGCCTTTGGGTTTTAGGCCGTTCCTGGGATGATCAATTACCCGAGGAGATCAAGACGCAGTGGACAGCCTGGTGTGCGGACGTGATTCAGCTTGGCCACATAAAGATTCCGCGCTGCGTGAGAGACGGGCTTCATGGAGCAGTGAAAGAGGCTGAACTGCATATATTCGTCGACGCCAGCTTGAAGGCTTATGGAGCATGTGCCTATTTGAGAGCATTCGACGAAGACGGGAACTCGGCTACTTCACTGATAGTAGCGAAGTCAAGAGTGGCACCTATTAAGACTTTAACACTACCAAAGCTCGAGCTTATGGCCGCGGTAGTGGGAGCCAGATTGCTAAAGTACATTTGTTCCTCATGGGATTCAAAAGATTTCCACTGCGTCATGTGGACTGACTCTATGATCACATTGAGCTGGATCCGCGGTGACCATAGCAAGTTGAGTCAGTTTGTAAAGCACAGAGTGACTGAAATAGCAAAAGCTACTGAACCAGTGCAATGGCGCTACTGCCCGGGTGAAGACAACCCGTCAGATGTACTGACTAGGGGCATACCTTTGAAGACTCTACGTGCATGTCGCTGTTGGTGGTATGGACCTGAATGGTTGTCCCAGCCTAAATCAAACTGGCCTACCGAACCGAACCAGTGCACACCGATCAACGAAGAGGCAGAGATTGACACGCAACATGTATTTCTTCAAGCATCATCCAGGAAATTACACCCTGTGATTGATTTAAGCAAGCACAACAATCTGCAGAAGCTCCTGCGCGTCACCGCCTGGGTCTTCCGCTTTGTGGATCGATGCAGTGGTATTCGAACATCGCTCAGCGAAACAATTTCGACACTGGAGCTATGCAAGGCTGAAAGGTTTTGGGTACAACGAGTTCAACTCGAAGTATTCGCGAAGGACGTCGAACAGCTTCAACTTGGAGACACTCTCTCAAAACACTCGAAGCTGCTCGATCTTCACCCTTTCTTGGACCAAAGCGGACAGCTTCGGCTTGGCGGACGACTTGAAAGAATCGACGCTACGTATGACGAAAAGCATCCGGTCATACTACCACAGAGGCATCCCTTCACGGCTTTGGTAGTGACAGAGGCTCACTGCAGAGCTTTGCATGGTGGTGTGGCAAGCACTATGATGCAAATACGACAGCGTTATTGGATTATCCGCGCTCGACAAGAAGTGAAACGAATCATTAATGCTTGCTTCCTCTGCCGAAGGTACAACATGAAACCTGGAAACGTACAATATGCGCCGATGCCTGAGGACCGGCTTCTCTCGTCACGACCGTTTGATGTAGTGGGATTGGACTTTGCAGGTCCACTATATATAAAGCAACAGGAGCTACATGGTGATGCATCGAAAGCTTACATCCTGCTGTTCACCTGTGCGACGACGAGAGCAGTACACCTTGAACTGACGAGTGCGATCTCGACAAGCGCTTTCTTACTAGCGTTCCGCCGGTTTCTGGCTCGCAGAGGGGTACCAGCAACACTGTACTCTGACAACGCTCTTGCCTTTAAGAGAGCATCACGGGACCTCAGGAACATCTGGAATGTCATGAAGAGCTCTCCGTTCGCGTCTTTCCTACTGACCCATCGCATCGAATGGAAGTTTATCGTTCCGGGTGCACCTTGGTGGGGTGGTTGGTGGGAGAGGCTTGTCCGAACAGTGAAGTCATCGTTGCGCAAGGTGATGGGAAAGAGCAAACTCACCAGCGAACAAACCGAGACGATGCTGCTGGAGGTTGAAGCAGTTGTTAACTCAAGACCATTGACCTACACGTATACGGACGCCAAAGAGCCTTCTCCGATATGTCCGGCGCATTTTCTTGTTGGACGTTCCTTGCTAGCTTCTCCAGAGCGGCCCAACAATGACTACGATGCTATAAGTCCTCAGACTACTCGAAGTGACATCAGCAAGAAGTTGAGACACAGACAGAAGCTGATAGATCACCTGTGGATGCGATGGAAAAAAGAGTATTTGCTAGAACTGCGGGCACTTCACCTATACCCTGCACATCCCAGCAGCTGTCTACGAGTAGATGATGTGGTAATCATCGAAGAGCCTGGCATTTCTCAGGGTGTTTGGCCCCTTGGGCGAGTCACAGACGTTTACCCGGGTCAAGATGGCATAATCCGAGCTTGCCGGGTGAAAGCCCAAGACGGAAAGTTTTTAAGAAAGCCAGTACAGAAATTGTACAAGCTCGAATTGAGCGACACTACTGGGGGGCGGGAGTATGTTGAAAAAGAAAAGGAATAAACGCGTGCAGGCGAGCACTGCAGTAGAAGAAGAAGAAGTTGGAACGATGAACGGCTGTCTGTGTGGTTCCTTGGCTGATCGATAGTTTCTTTACAGAAGCGTTTGAAATAGCTCGGGCAGGTGATGAGTGCGTGAGTAAGCAGACAGTAGCATCATCAAAGAAGGAACTTGAAATTATAGGCGTATACGTCACGCGTGGCACTTTTTTTTTTTTATGCAGCATCCCACGAAACACGAAACCTATATAAAATGTTTTATAGAGGTTTATGAAGGTTTTAAACGCTTTGAATACGTTTTATAGAGCTTTTGTGCTTCATGGGTTGTACTCCCCCCCCTCCCCCTTTTTTTTCAGTTTCAGATACTGTCATAAAGGTTTGTTGAAAGTAAGCGCTCGTCCCGTCGTCTTCATGTCCTATGTTTGGTCCTGCGCTATGTATTCTGCTTAAATGGTTTACAAGCGATAGGTGAAACACCACGAAACGACGAAACCCAGCACCCAGTAGCACGCTCACCTGAACGTTCCATATGAACACGCTCCCATCGATAGAGCACGACGCGAGTGCCGTACCCAGCGGCGAGAACTGCACCGCGTTCACGCCGTACTTGTGACCGACCAGAGGAGACGCGGACGACTCTGCGAAGGAGCCCGCCTCGTAGAGCCACAGTCGCACCGTCTTGTCATTCGAGCAGGTGGCCAAAGTGGTGCCCGAAAAGTCGCAGCCCGTCACGTCGCCAGCGTGCGACTCGACCGTTTGCCGGAGTTTCCACTCGCGGGTCGCCATTTGCGCCTTGTCAAGCTAGTGTTTGATTCCTACAATCGCTGCCATGGGTACCGAAAACAATGATGCTCTCTCGGTCAGCAGATCGCTACTTTGCGTGTCGCACCGTCCGCCCGCCAGCATCGATTCGCACAGGCGCCACATACTTGAGTATTGTCAGTTGGCTTCGGAAGGTGGGGCCGTAGGACCGTAGTACGCGGGCGCATGCAGGCGAAAACGTCGATTTCCGTGCATTTTTTTACCCAGAGGGACGGTCGCGCGTGGCGCTCAGAGAGGGTTCCTCATTTCGCTGAGTTTTGATACAGGACAAGCTAGGACGGGCTACGTGCAGTAGAATTTTCGGGAGAACTTATCTGCTCTGCGTACGACCAACGTTCGCACGACATGACCGAGCCATCCGGCCATCGCGCGCTAGCGGCGCTAGTTCGCTTTCGCACAGGAGGGCGTCGCCACAGAGCGCACAGCAAACTCAATGGGCGGCAGGGGCAGAGGAAGCGCGCGCGTATATGACATCACAAGGAATACTCTTGCGCCAGTTTTGAATACACTAGTAGTGCGCTGATTACAATAAAACCAGTCTTTTACCGCAAATTCGACACATCGCACCGGTGCGATATGTCATGACACCATCGGTTTTGTCGGTGATGAGTAGGCTAAGCTATATTGAAAATCGTCAAAGTTTTGTAAACTGCTTGTCGATGCAAAAGGATTTGGGAGACTAAGACTGCTACCGCAAAACAATTGCAGTGGAACCAGAGAACATCTGGTGGAACTTTGTGGAATAGAATGCATACCTTAATCATACCTGCAGCTTGAAAGCCTTATTATGACAAAGTATCCACAAGAAAAAATTCGGCAGATCCCACGTCTTGTGGGAATCGGTTTCATGCGAAGCAATGAGCAACCAGTTGTCTATGCTGTATTTCTTGACTTTGGGCCAAGTGTTACGAGGTGGAGTGATGTGCTTTTATAAGCATACTAGTTGTGTGAACATCGTGGATTTACCAGGCACACCGACTAAACTGGCGTTTGAAAGGGTAACTGATGATCTGACGTAACGTCAGCACTCACTTTAGAGCACGGATGTCAGCATTATCGAAACTAAGTGCACTTTACAGTGCGATGATGCGAATATCATACGTAACTTTCATTAGCGTATTCCTTCAGGGTCGAGCAATAGCTTGCTGAATCATAGACGTACAAATGTAATATTCAATGGACTTCTATAAAAGTGAAGCCAAATTGGAACCACAATTTATGCTAATCCGGCATGACGCCTGTATCATAGACCATATGTATTGTTTATTGCTTTGTTATAAAATTAGATAGCCAGCACTGCAACCACAGTTGACGTTTCACCGACATTACGCCTACATAAGTCTTTTTCCAAAGCAGTTTCAAGATATGTTGCAGCTCTGTGGCAGAATATCTGACTGCCACGCACAATGCTTGGGTTCGATTCCTGCTGGGATCCTTTATATTCTTTGCATTCATCGGGTCAACATCGCCGATGTCAATTTTTCTTTGCACTCTTGCATTTAAATTACCAATATCTGTTCTTGCCATTCCTGGGAAGATACAAATTGTCAATCACCTGTGGTGCATACCCGCTTACCGTCGCCTATGGTATACGGGTATGTGCCACACGTGTCTCGAGGAAAGGGTTTGACAAAATACGTGGCAGGATTTTCCCGTTATTCATGTCATGATCAGACATTCATATCAGTCTGCCCCCCTTACCCTCCCATGTGAATTTTGGTCTACACCAAGCTAAGAAGGCGATCACAAGAGCACCTGTAGTAGGCGGTTAGGTAGGTAGGTAGATAGATTGATAGATAGATATGTACATAGAAACGCTCAAAGTGCCTGGGGTTCATGAAGAAATGCTTCGCCTTTAAAAAATGCACCTCGAGAGCCGTTGGTGCACCCTGGGTTACCACTCAGTGGTAGCAAGTCCGACTACACAGAGCAACATAAACATGTTTATTTCGACGCCATGCTGTTCTCTTTGTCCCTATGCCCCACAGTTGCAGACAGATTTTCTATGTCTACATATGCTTCCCCACACTTGGTTTGAGAGCCACACCACTGATGTCCAGGTCACATGTTCAGTCAGGGTGTGCGATAGCCAGATACGAGTGAGCAGTGATGAGCGAGTTTCACCTACAGGGGTTTGTGCTGAGCTTAACTGTGGTTCCTGCATCCCACCATACATTTTTCTCAGTACAGCTACCATCACTGCAATGACGAACCTGGTCAAAGTGTAGCATGATGGATAATCTGGTGGTGGCAATCTTGAGCATTTTGTTTCCCAAGACATGTTTAACAGTCCCCTTCATCCAAAGCAAGCCAAAGTTACGGAAAAGGACGGTTTAGCCACAGACGCATTTCCCTTTTATTGGCGCGTGCCTTTTGATGTTCGGTCCTTGTGGTGTCTGCAAAACCAAGTCAATGCATCCGCTGGGTCAATAGCCCAGGAGCACTTCAACCGCGGATCTGTCCCTGCCTCCAGAAGGTGTGCTTCTTTGATCATGCAGTAATCGGCTTAACCAAGTTGAATGTGTTTCGATTGTGGGCTGTTTTAGTCCATCTTTGGCTGCCCTCGCCACTTTTTCTACTAGCCCACTTGATTGGGGGTGAAAGGGTGCTTTTCTGATGTGCCATATGGCATTCTTCGTGATGAAAACCGAAATAAAATTAGAAAACAAGAAGGAGGCAGAGTTCATCACAAAAAGTGACACCCTCCCTCAGCTCTAGCACACAGGAGGACGCAGGAAAGGTGCGGCTCTTTCAGACACTAACAGAGGCAAAGAGCGAGAGTGCGTCTCTTGGCGGGGTGTCTCCCCTCCCAAAGACATGGTTAACAGGCCAGTTCAATTTCCTCCAATAATTAACTGGTTTGAAACACTGTTTCAGCAAAATGGTCCTTAGATAGTACTTTACAACTTGCACTATGAGCTTGTAACCAGAATTTCCAATGGTGACGGATCCTTTGAACATCAACACTCAGCTTTTCTTGCAACATAACTTGCAGAAATTGATTGCAGCAGCTTGCACGAACCTTGTTTGAGAGAAACAGACCTGCTGCTCTTGTTGCATATTTCAGTTCATGCTGCAGTGTTGCTAGCTGTGGTGTCAAAGAGACACCTTTGAAATGTTTATACCTGCTGGCTGGTGTGTATTAAACTCGTGATTAAGGTACATTGGCGAAAAAGGACAGCCTATTAATGTTAGATTAAATGGGCATTGCACGGACACGGCAAAGAAATTACTGAATGCAGTGGCACAGCATATAAATGTAGCAGGCCACAACTTTGACGATCTCAAACTTAACACTCCAGCCAGCAGGTATGAAAGTTTTAAAGGGGGCTCTTGAATGCATCCAATATGGTACATACAAAACGAAAACCAATGCGTTAAGCCCTTCTAGGAATTTCTAACCTACCATTGTCAAATGGTGCTTCCTTCCTACAACCACAATTCGGCAAAACGTCTACCCCCCCCCCCCCCCCACCCGATTTCATTCTTTTTCATGGAATACCTCTTTCCTTTTGACTCACCCAATTAGTCACGGCAGCCTCTCCTTCTCCCCCACCTCCACTCCCACTTTCGCAGTTGCCCTCTCCTCCTCCTTTGTATGGGTTGGAAAAGAGGGTACGAAGCATATACACACAAGCGCTAAGGAAAGCAGTTGCAGCCTCGAAGACGACAAGTCCGCTTGTCGAAACGGTGGCTCCAGCGCAACCCGTGTTTATGAATTTTTCATCACAAGCTTCCATCTTCTACTGGTTCCTACCTTTTTTCTGGACAGGCTACGTGGTGCGTCACAGTAATTCCAACTATCCGAAGTTCATTGTGTAGTCAGGGCGTTATAGATAAGCATTTTTTGAGCTAATGACTCACCATGGTCTCATGCACCCTGCCATGTGCCACAAAGGTTGCCTTGTGAGTCGTATCTGCTCTCCGCAGTGTGCATGTCCTCACAGCATGTGTAGGGTGGAGCATCATTTCTCAGAAAACCGTATCTGCCATCCACATGGACTACCTCACACATGCTGCAGCATGTCGTCATGACTTCAGTACCAAAAAAAAAAAAGGGAAAACAAAATAGTAGACATCAAGGAGCCATTTGCCTCGGTCGAATATTTTCTATACACTGGCAACGCTCAAATGATGAGAGAACTGTGCACATTTGTATTCAAGAAATGTGGAAAGAAACATGGCAAAAATAAGAGCAATCTGAAAATGCAAAGGTGGTCGCACCACGCAGTAAGTGGTGGCTATGGAGCTTTGTTTAGAAACAAAAAATTTTGGACTAGCCTTTTTAACTGAATCAATTTGACAGCAACACATGTTCACATTACATAATTGAACGACGGGTTAGTTTTATTTGGTGAAAAGCCAGATTCCCGCTCATCACCCCCAATAAAATTTCTACGAATGAGTACTTGCATAAGAAATATGGACTATGAACACGAGAAAACAGGCTTATATGACGCAGCAACACACGGGACAAAGCTAACAGCTCCCGACTGAAGCCTCAGGTAGGCGCAACACTCAGGGCCATCCTTTGCAATCGGCGCACGAGGGCCTGACAGAACTTAGATTGCGCATTCAACTGCTCGGCACAGTCAGTCAGGGCAGCGCGCGCATCCGGTCCCAAGGGGCTCTTGCGGTGTCCTCGCCAAAGCAAGTAGACCGTACGCTCAAGCAATTCTGTGTGCACCGTTTCGCCGCTGCCGGCCCATCGCCGTATCAAGCGTGCGAGCAGGGCCTCGTCTGGGTGAGGTTCGTCTTCGCCGCAGGCGCACGCCAGCACCAGTAGCGGCACAGCCAACGCCGGTTCGTCCGTCGTCGTCGCCAGAAGTGCGAGTGCCTGCTGGCGCAAAAGGACAGGTGGTGGCTGCCCCAAACGTGCCACCAGTTGTGCGGCCAGTGGATCCCTCTGCACTAGCAGTTCGGCCAAGGGCTGGCTGTGCGTGACCAGCAAAGGTGCACCCCACCGGGGTCCTAGAGTGGCCGACAGAGCCAGCAGCAGTCTCAGCGCTGCCTTGCTGCTGCTGCTCTCTGTCCCGGGTTGCTTGTAGCCCTGGAGAAAATCGGAAGCTGAGAGCAGCGAGTCCAGGCCTGCCTCGAGGAGTGTGCGGGCGCCACCCGAGGATGCAATGCGCACGAGCAGTGCCAGTCGTGCCTCGCGGAGGTGCGGCCGCGTGGCGGGGCTGGTCATGACCAGCTGCGGCAGGTATCCGTCTCGTTGCAGATGCTCCAGCCAGGACCTGGCATCCAGTGACACCAAGGCATCCAGCACGCACAGGGCAAGCATCTGTGTCACCTGCGTAAATAATTTGTTAAAGGCTACTGCAGTTCGAACAACCTGTGCGCTACGAAAAGCATTAGCTTCAAAACGCACTTAAGATAGAGGATATGACCTCCCCATCAAATCTTACAAATGCCAGGAATGATGATTGAGTAACACGATCATAGGTTTCACGTGCAGGTTCTCCACGCAGGATTGAAACTTAAAGTAAGCACTAAAGGATGATATATGATGTGACTTCTATTATTTTAGAAAATCATATTTAGAGCTGCCACACGGTTCAGTGAGACTGCACATTATTCAGTGGCATCAAGCACTTGCTAATATAGTCATAGGTGTTCAGCTATGCTCTGGTTATAGCTCAGGCAAGCCGCAAAGTGCAGTAAGCCCCAGCTGTTAAGGTGTACAGAGAAGAATGAAGTGGAGTTATGTTTTACCACAGACACCAGTGGCCTGCAGGAGGACAGCAACCATTCCATAAGGCAAGCATGAGGGTCGCATTCTTTTGACCGTTATGCAGTGCACCTTGTGACTGTTGCAAGTGTGGATATTGCAGATTCCAACTATGTTATATCTGCAGTTGGAGCAAGCACTTGCTACAGTGAGAGGTTTTCTTCACCCGCTCACTCGGTGCTCCTTGCTGCATAATCTATCAGTACAGGTTGGAGATACTGTAAAATGACTACTATAAATTATGCTTGATATTATTATGCTAAATCTACTAATCGTATGTTTTCAACATGTTCGACATTTATGGTGTTTTCGATCTAATAGTGCCAATGTTGACATGCCAGTGTTTGTGCCAAGAGCCGACATGCTGGTTTCATAAAGACACTTGCATGCTGGGCATGCTCCGCTATGATGAGCGGGCACAAGCACCACGTCTGGCCACCCAGCACTCGGTGCATGCATGATCGCATCTCCGCCGCTCTGCTCGATGCAGTGACCTGCAAATCTGCCCCTCCAATGTTGAATTCCAAAGGCTGGTTTTGGAGCAAGTTTGTTTATTTGACAGAATGAGGGGAGAGTCGGAGAGGATTCAGAGTGGGAGTCACTGCGTGGAGCAGGAAAAGTTGCTGCTCCATTGCTGCTCCGTTGGCTGCTCCGACCATGCCATTGGAATTCAACATACAGTAGACTAAATATTTCAAACTCTGATAATTCAAACTTCCAGTTAATTTAAACAAATCAAATTTCTGGCTGGCCTGTTATGTTTTCAATGAATTTTAAAACCACTTAATTCCAACTGGCCCACCGCACAAATTCGGTTAATTCAAACTTTTTGCTTGTCCATGCCTAGAAATATCTGCTGCCTTTGTTGCTCCTAGCTGAACATTCGGTTTTTATGTCACTAACGGTCACACATAAAGCTGACTGCCTGCCAAGAAAAGGCCAAACTAGTCAAACCGCGCACATAAACAATCACATGCTGACCGAGGAAGGAGAAAAAAAAAATCTCAAAACAGTCTGGCCTTGGTCTATTGCATACCGAACACTTTCACCACTGTACACTGGTGTCGTGTGGGAAAGCATCCTAAGAATAGGAAGCGGTTTCTTACTGTCATCGCAGGGGCGTAGCCAAGGGGGGGGTTGGGGGGGTTCAAAACCCCCCCCGAAATTTTTCAATTTTGCTTGCGTATATAGGCACGCACACATACAAACGCATGCACGAACATACATAAAGTATGGTTGACCCCCCCCCCCCCCCCCGAAAAAAATTTCTGGCTACGCCCCTGCTGTCATCGGACGCAGCCCATTTAGTCTCTTAATTACATATGCATGCACACGTTTTATAATAACTAGAGCTGTGCGAATAGCAATATGTTGGGTGTGAAGCGAATTCAAATATTGAAGTCTGAGTGCGAATCGAATCGAATATTTAAAAATATTTCTTGAATATTTCTAGAATATTTTTTCGAATACTTCGAAGTGAAATTGCAGAAAAAAAAGTTAGAGAGGATTCCTAAGCATATTCTTATGAGATAGCAACATGAAAGTGTTTCTTTTCACTAGGTTGATGAAGCGCTGGCGGGGTGGTGTTTCATAGTTGTCTTACAAGAATGAGGCAATGTAGAGGCCGAATTCTATTTATGTACATGGTTTGATGCAACCAAAGTGTTGCCGACAACACTTTACACGTGATAGGCAAAGATGCCGTTTCCTCAGCCTCTCTTCCTGTTTCAACTTCTGTGGAAGCCCAACTGATGTGGTGGACAAGGGTGTGCTCCCTTCAAGTCCGGAGTTCCAAATCTGCCTCGTAGACATCGATATATAAGAACATCTGAAATTTTGGAGGCTAAAAAGCTTCGGCGTCCGATTTTTCGGACTTCCTGCCCAAATTTCAGGCCCAAAGCACCATTAATCGAGCCCCCACCTCTGCCACATCTTTCATCTCCATGTTGAAACCAGCGTTTTCTTGAGTTAGTACATTTGCGACCGTAGCAGAGCTTGAAAGACAGCTTTGCCGCAATACCGGGGTGTGATGAGGTGAAGCATATTGAAAATCTAGGGACCACTTCTAATCGGACATTGACTGTCTTTTGGCAAAGTTCGACTGCAACGGAGCTTGAAAGGCAGCTTTGCCGCAATACGAGAGTGTAATGAGGTGAAGTATATTGAAAATCTGAAGGAGTCACTTTCAATTGGACGTTGACTATATTTGTTTTTGGGAAGTTTGAATAGTAAAATTCCAGTGCGAATCGGATCGAATAGCAAACACTATTAGAAAAATATTCGAAATTTCGAATGTTCGCACACCCCTAATGTAATAACAAATATACCAGTACAATCGCTGACATATCTAGTACTGGCAATCATGCAGAGCTGTCTATGATGTCGCTGCGACACTGAGAAACAATAATCACAACGCTAGTTGGTATGGTGGCCTGAGTCACATTTATGACAACTTTTGATAATTCAAACAAAATGCTGAGGTCACCTTGAGTGAATTATCGAGAGTCCACTGTAAATCTCCATTAAAATAGTGGCCCTCATTGGTCAGGCGCTGACTAGCTTTATACCTCATGAGAAGCAGTGGCATCGCGGCAGAGCAGCTGTCGCAGGGGCTGCCCACACAGCTGCACCAGGTGAGCCAATGCAGCCCTCTCACCGCTGCCGCCTCGCCAGCCCAGGAGGAGGTTCTGCAGTGCCGCGTACAGATGCGCACGTAGTCGTTGCTGCCCACTGCCGGACACAATCAAGCTCTGCAGCAGGGACCGGGTCAGCTCCAGTGCAGATGTGGCCGACACCTGTACAGGACACAAAATGGCGGCATCCGTCATGGTTATAATGAAGACAAAGGCTCTCGCGCTCCTCTCTTGCGCATGCTTGCATCGAGAGGTATGGCCACGTCTGTATGTCACAATGGAAGCGAAAGATCGATCGAGGGCTCGTTTCTTTCGTTAGACGCAGCCTAATAAAATCAACAGACAATGAGGCTATGGAAGGTATATACAGGGGACATTACTTGTCTGTTTTGACTGTATAGTATAGTAATTATGACGTAAATGGATGCAAGAGAGCTCTGCTCGTACTAGTATACACGTCATTTTACAATGTCTTATTACTCCTGTACAAAAGTTGGTCCGAAAGGTGGCAGCACGTCTGACACACTACTCCATCTTATGCATATAGATTTATCATTGGTGTATCCAGAATAGAGCTCAAAGGGTTCACCCCCTCCCCTCCCCCCTTCGATTTTTTTTTTACATTTTACGCTCACATACAAACACTCACGAGCATACATGAAAAATGCCCCCACCTCCCCGAAGGGAATCCTGAGGAAATGCGAATGCATTTCTTGCGCCGAGAGTGCACGGCATAGTAAATTTAATGGCGTAAAGCTGGACACATCGACGCGCTCAAGTGTCTCGGTTTTGGGCGCCTCTTTCAACAAACGCTTCCTATGCGCATTCGTAATCACCTCAGGGATGTTGCCACCGCCTTCAATGCAGCACAAACGCATTTAGAACGTGCTGTTTTCAGGCTGTGCCAAGGCAGCACAAACGCGTTTCAAACGCACTGCATTGAGGTGGTGGCGCAGGGAGGGGAGAGAGCGAACGGCGAGAGGAGCGGCGAAGCACTGCACCTACCCTCTCCTACACTCTCTCCACACACGCGGGAGCTCCGCCGAGCCCTCACACGCCAGAGCGCGCTCCTCCTCTCCACTCACTCTCTGCTACTCCGCCCGCACCACCTGCTCCGGTTGCTAGGGGCGAGGATAAGGGCGCGCGCCCGCAGCTATTGCTATGGGAGAGGGAGTGAGAGCGGAGAGGCGCGCGGACAACGCCGGACATAGCCCGACTAAGAAATGCATTCGCATTTAAAACACCCCAAACAAGCCATCATTCGACTTTCAAGTCAAACACTAAACCTGTTCAGACAGACCAACTTTTCTTCCAGGACTGTAAGATCCTTATTTCATGCAGCTGATAAAAAAAAAAAGGATAGAAGTTCTGGGGACGATGGAAGCTTCAAGAGGTGAAAAATTCTTGAATAAGGGGTGTTGCTGGAGCCGAAGTTTCGACAAACGGCCATGCCATTTTCAAGGCTGCAACTGCCTACCTTATTGCGTGTACACTGGCTAAAGTAGGCAGTTGCACCCTTGGAAAAGACAAGAACGCTTGTCGAAGCGTCGACTCCAGCAAAACCCAGTGTTCAAGAATTTTACATGCAGATGATACGGCACATTGTAGAAAATGAAGTTTTTCTTTTTTTAATCACTCAGTTTCAAACAGTGCGCATGCAACTCCAAAGGGAAGTGCAGCACAGAGGTGAAAGAGTGAACGTTGCCGGCAGAATAAGTCGCACAAAATGTTGCTTTCTTCAGTGCTTGCCCTTGCATTTAAAATTCCACTATGGAGCGCCTAGGTGGGTATGTATTAGTGGTAACTGGATGAGCGCTTGCAAAGTGCTGTCAACATACTCAAAATTGCAGTGACGTGTTGCTGTATCGGATGATACATGTCCACACTGAGCAACATGCTTTACATGCTTTTTTACAGCTTTTTTTATATACAACTTTCTTTTTGCACTTTTTATTGTACACTGGAACCTCGTTAATGCGTACCTGCCGGAAACGCCGCATAACTAGTGGAACTTCGATTATACGACTTTCAGGGGACCGCGCAAAATCGTCGTATAATCCGGGCGTCGTATAATCGAAAAACCGAGAATATAGGCAGTGACGGTCATTTTTGCCCCACAACAGCGGGCACATAATGCCTAAGAAAGTCCGCGGCACAAACGTACGCTGCTCCGAGGAACGTAGATTAAATTAATTGAAAAAATGACAACCACGCATTTTATCGGAGGTGTGAACGAACCTTTATTTCTCACCTTTTAAAAAAATCTGTGATTTTCTTCTGAGAGTTTGCCCAGCCACGACGCATCAGCTTTCTTTCGATAGCTGCAACATCTGGCAGCAAGTCGCCGATCTCATCGCGTGCGCAAGCAAACCGCCGAATGTGGTCGACGTAGCACAACACGTCCGCGTAAGTCGGAACGGACACGCTAGCCTCTGCAGCGTCGTCCATCTCTTCCTCGTCGGAAGTTCCCGCAGTGTCGGGACGCACAGTTTCGATAATGTCATCCAGCGACACTTCACTGCACACTGCAACGTCGTCGTCGGCACCAACATAGTCCGCGAAAGATCCAGGCAGCTCCAGGCTGCCGAACTCTGGTTCATCGTCAACAGGCAGTGCAGCTTCACTGGTAGAACAAGCACCACTTCTATTAAAGCCGCAGTGCCTGAAGGAGTTGGCGATAGTTTCTGGCGTGACTGCGTCCCATGCACTAGCACTGTAGTGCATTGCGTCAAGCACAGAAAGTTTCTTATCCAACTGCTTGCGTTCCATGCCCGCCAGCCGACGCTGCACCAGAAACTTCCGATATTTCTGTTTCATGCACTTGATGACGCCAGCGTCAAGTGGCTGCAGCTGGCTAGTGCAATTGGGGGGCAGAAATACAACTTTCACATTTCTCAAATGCGACATATCTGATGGATGGCATGGCGCATTGTCAAGCAGAAGAAGAATCTTTCTGTCCTTAGCCCCCATTTTGGAGTCCAGCTGCTGCAGATATGTAGAAAACATAGCAGCCGTCATCCAGGCTTTCCGGTTGAACGTGTACTGGCACGGCAGCCTTTTCAAATTCTTGAAGCATCGCGGCTTCTCAAACTTGCCGATCACGTCTTTGCTTCGCTTACCCCCGTGACAGCTCTCTCCTTTGAATGCCAATGTCTGTTCTGGCTGCATATTATAAAATAATCCAGTTTCGTCTGCGTTGAACACGTCGGACGGTTTGTATTCCCGTATCGATTCCGGCAGCAATGCAGTCCACTTTTCTACAGTGTCGGAGCTGACTGACGCGCTCTCTCCACAGCAGCGGCTGTACACAACTCCACTGCGTTTTTTAAAGCGATCCAACCAGCCATTGGAGGCTTTAAAGTCGTCAATGCCGCAGCGCAATGCAACTGTCTCAGCCTTCTCCTTCAAAATTGCGCCATCCACGGCGATTCCTGAACTGCGGGCCTGACGCAACCACTCAACGAGGGCCTTCTCCATGGCAGCATATTTGCCATCTTTCGCGGCCTTCCTGTTCAGGCTGAACTTTGCCGCATTTAGTAGGATGCTGTCCTTCTTTGCGAGGATCGTTTTCAGCGACGACTCGGGAATGTTCAGGTTGCGGGCAATGCTGGCCTTTGTTGCTCCGTTCCGCTTCTCTGCCTCCTCGATCATGCGAAGCTTTTCTCCGAGCGTCAGCGGTTTTCGGTTCCGCGACATTGCGAGACGCAGCACTCGCAACCAAAAGTTCGAAAGCTTCCTCGCACACCAATGACCGAACACAGAAAATTTTGCACGTGGACACAGCAGCTGCGGCGCAGCACAACCAACCGATGAGGCAAACACGTGAAGGAATGGCTGAATGGCAGCACGGCAGTAGGCCTATTCGATTTGCAAGCTTCGACCAATCGCGAGCGGCTAAAACGCCCCAGCCCTCTGGTAGCTAGACAGCGGCGAGTTCCGGTTCCCGCGGCTGTCGCAAACATTGGCTCAACAATCGCCGTTCAACACGTCCGGTATAACGACACGAAATGTAGTGAAAGTTATCGTATACTAGAAAGCGAGCTCGAGATTATCTGCCATGTTATCTGCTCACAACGGTCACTGCGGTCACAACGGTCACGGTCACTACAAAACCACCCAAAAGAAGAGAGAGAGAGAAAAAAAAAGCGACAACGGAAGTGCGCAGTGCAATGCGACAAAACGAATGCGCTCCGGCTGGCTCCGGCCAACGTTGGCTCTGGCTAGCTATGGCCGACCGCGTGTCGAAAAATTGAAGAGGCCCTCCTCGGTTTCCCGACTTTTTTCGCCCGGCCGCAGTGTGTTTGCGTGCCAGCCCGCGTCATCGTAGGTCTTTTTTTTTCTCGGACAGTCCAGCAAAGCGTCGTACGAGGCGGGGCCGGCGTAAAATTGCGTCGTACAATTGAGGTTTTTAATACATTATTTCTATGGGGTTTTGCCGGGACCAAGCCAATTCGTCGTAAAACGCGGGTCGTCGCAGGACCGGGGGACGTATAATCGAAGTTCCACTACGCACTAAACGGTAGTACGCATTAACCACCAAGTAAAAATTTGCATCTCTTCGCGCACGCCATCGCTGCCAGCAAAGAAATAAATACAGTGCCACAGCAAATACATATTGCCTAAAGTACCCATTGCAAAGCCTTTTCTTTTTTTTTTTTTTCCAAACTGGAGAAGACTCTGGTATTCCCGCACTACCGTCCGATAGTGCCGATAGCGCGCGGTGGTGACGCCAAGGAGCATTTTGGAACTATTAGTCCGGTCAACGCAGTGACCGACGTAGCGACAGAACGGACAGTGTCGACTTTCCGCGATATATGTGTGTGCGTCTGTACCGCGATCTGCTACTAAATGAAAACTGACACAGTTCCAGTGAAACGCTGTACGGCTGCATGGAGCCGATCGTCTCCTGGCTAGTTGCATGCAGCGTGTCGCCTTCTCGACTCACGCCGTCACTGCCGGGCTGCTTGCTGTACCGCACGCGCGCATTTGTCGTGGGAGTGTTCTTTGTACCCACTTCGCCCCAGACCGTGCACGGATGCGGCGATGAGCACAGACGAGCTTGTTTGGTTAACGCGGCGATGACGAACTTCTTGCAAGCGATGCGTACTCCGCGATGCTCTAGCGGTCCTAGCAGCGGACCGAAGCACGTTTGGGTGGTCGCCCAATAAAAGCGTGCAGTATGGTTACAACAGCGCTACGCTTGCTGAACCGTACGCGTGCGTTTAGGGTGATAGCGTCTATGCAAAGAGGTTTCTCGTCGCCCACAACTAGCAACGCACAACTCCGCAACAGCGAGCTGCTTTCGTTTCTACAAAGCGGCATGCGCTTGAACACAGCCCCGCACAACGAGGCGGCAGAGATCGGCGGCCCAGCGCGTTTTGGTTGTCGCCTATCAAAAGCGTGCAGTAGGTTTAAAGCAGTGCTGCGCCGCACGCGTGCCCGAGCAGATATCTGAAGATACTTATTGTGATAAGGTTGTCGGCGATAAGTCAGGCTGGTGCGTTCGTCGGTGGCCACCGCCTCACCTTCGTTCTTTCCCGATGCTTACACGCAAAGGCGCCGCCGCAATCGCGCGGAGGTCAGAATCTGTGATCGACCGATCTACGCAATTCTCGAAAAGACGGAAAACCTTTGGCGGCACATTGTGGCGTCGGGAAGTTCAGCGGTGCAGTAAAATTTTATGGCACAAAACATTATCCCGGTACGCAGGTTACGCACTAACCGAGGCGTAGGGCGAAGCACGTACGGCTTAAGTGGTCAGCGAATGCATTAGGCTCTATGAGACTCAGTCGGGGATTCGTCGCAAGTACGTTTTAACCGTTAGTACGCTTAAAGCCGGTACGTATTAACGAGGTTCGACTGTACTAAGGCTTTTCATATTGCTTCCTTTACTCATATACAGCCGCAGACTGTTTATTCGGACTTGGAGGGAACTGCCAAAAAGTCCAAATAATCGGGATTCCAAAAGCAAGGATTCACCAGAAAAAAGCCCCTATTATTAGCCCAGCAGCCGGAAAAAACTTGTCAATGCACGTCTGTACACATGGACGCTTACACGCGACTGATACGGTCTGTATTTCAGCCATTGTTTGGCCTCTCCTATAGGTCAGCAATAGCACTGTAACGGCCTATGCTAAATCCGCATATGATTGCTGTGGTGTGGGAGGCACATCATCATGGCCGTCACTATCCATATGCGCTGGTTCGAATAGCCTCCACATCTGGTGAATACTAATCGCTGCTTTTTTTTTGCCATCCTCAGGGCCTTGTAGTTGTCGCGTTCCTTTAGTTCTGACGGCGCACAGAGAACGGCACCAAGCAACAAACAAGGGAGCGAGACACGAAGTGCAGGATGCAGATTAGGACCAGCCACAAAAATCTGACAATGCAAGCCCTCCAAACGGCAAAAGAAAACGACGTTGAGTTAGTTCGTGTTGCAGCGCTCATGCTGTCGTACTATCTTTGTCTGAGTTAGGATCTGCGACGTACTCGTACACGCTGTTATTCACCTCAAACGCCGCACCGAGCTGACTCTGAGCTTCGCTTGGCTTGGCCTGCTGTTTGGCCGTGGCAGCCGCTCAATGGATACTTGACTGGCTAAAGACAAAAGGCAACCATTACATGTAGCCAACAAACATAGCCTTCGAGATCGACAATTGTAATTTCTGCGTGGATTTAGACAGTGGCATGATCTCCAGATATAGCCACTGCAACATTTCAATGCTGGGAACATAGCAAAAATATTGTAAACATCTCTGACAGCTTGTCATGGTGTTCAAAGTCACACTCGATCAGCCGGCCTGGGTCAGAAAAATCGAACGGCATACTGTGGGGCGTCTGAATTTTCGGTTGTTAGTTCACATTACTTCAATGGGAGGAGTGGTGGTGCCGCAAAGGTGTCCGAATAAACGAGCATGTCCGAATTTTCAGCGTCCGAATAAACGGTCGGCGACTCTATTTATGTACGGCAGCTGGGCACCATGGTTTGACCACTCCAGACCCATTTGACACTCCAGCGTCCAGCTCTTCCCAGTCTAGCGTGCCCCTTCAGCCCTTCAGGATCCAGCGCGACACTGGACACCGGGACTAAGCGGCGTTGGGCTTTGCAATAGGGAAATGAAAACGCTATTGACAAGGTTCTGCATTCTTTAGCAAACTGTACTTCGTTCCATACATAGGAGTCAACGCTGTGGAGGCTAGCGAGACTTCTTACAGTAGATGTGATCACACTGGCAACTAGTTCAGTCTTGTTTCGTACCCACAACGTGATTTTTTTCTGTTTTATGTGGAGTAATAAATTGGAAGTTTTTGTGGCTTAAAGAAAAAAGCTCCGTTATACAGCTGTAAATACGTTCTATATATCTCTTAGCATTTCGTTGTCTTTGTTTCCTTGTTGTTTGATTAGGAGCGTCGCTATGCTTGAAGCGCGTGCCCTTGCTCTGCTCGCATAAGCAATTACAAGAACAAAACGTGGCTATGAGTCGTGCAGAATTACAGTCGAGCCCGAATATATCGAACCCGTTTATATCAAATTATCCCGTATATCGAACAATTTCTAAACACGGTAAATTTACATTGAGAATATATAGCAAAAGTTACTGTTACATCGAACGAAAATAGCAACGACAACCGATATATCAAACTCCATGTGCCTCAAAAGTGCCCCAGCAAGTTGGCTTTCCCTCGCGGTGGCGGGGAAAACTGCCGGCGCCACCCTAGAAAAAGTGGGTTAGACCCGGTTGTGCACGGGCGAACACCCCCCTGCAAGAAATGATCCTGGCCCGCTCGCAGCGCTTACAGCCAATCAGAGGCCGTCGTGCTTTCTCCGAGGTACAGAGGCGGTAGAAGTGAGCGCCATTTTTTCTTTCTTTATGCTTGTGTGCCTGCTGCTGCCTGTTTTCCTCGAGTCCTCATTCAGCGTGGTCCGTGCTGGTGGTGTTGCCTGTTGGGGCTCTGTGAACCTTCGTGTCGGCAGGGAGCTTAAGATCGACTTGCTCGGAGCTCTTTCTATGTTGAGTAGATCGTGGGCAGATGTCACGAAGGAGACGATCCAGAACTGCTTTAGGCGTGCCGGCTTCCGCATGCCTGGTGATGACACCCCAAATTCCGATGACAGCACTGAAAACACCGCAGGTGTTTCCGCCGAAGTTTGGAGCGAGCTGGCAGAGTTCCCGAGAGCTATCGACGGATCGACATTCGACGAGTTCGTCAGTGCGGACGATGATGTCGCCATCATGGGTGAGCTACAAGATGAGGACTACATTGCAGACGTCGTGCCGACCACGAGCCAAAGTGACAACAATAAGGAAACTGACGATGGCCCATTGCCTACATCCTCTGAAGTGATTAGTGCACTTGCGTTGGTCCGGCGCTATTGCGTGAATGTGGAAGGTTGCAGCCTCAGCTGCTCCGACTCGTTGGACAACGTGGAGGCGTGTGTGCTGTCGCAGGCAGCGAAGTCGTTGACACAGAAGAAAATCCAGGACTATTTTGTTCCAAAGTAGGGCACGCAAGTAAGCCACCATATTAATAAAGTACTTTTCTTATTGTTATGTGCCTTTGTGTCAAAATCCTATAGCGGGCCTATATCGAATTATGCCATATATCGAACTAATAAACGTTTTTTGGCGAGTTCGATATACCCGGGTTCGACTGTATAAATTTTGCTCATCAAACTTCTTGCGTGGCCTCTACAGTGTTGGCTGCTACATTTGGAACGGAGTACACCACAGTTGCAACGGAAGTTCTTTTGCACCACACTTTACAGAGGATACATACTCTTAATTTGATTCAATTAGGAACTTATTTTATGTTTGAGAGACACCCCTGCAACTCAACCAACCTGATCGGTGGCAGTGTTGCTTTGCTGGCGCAGTGCAGCCACAATGAGCAGCAGCAGCTCAGCTGCGGGTCCCTGCTCGCTCACTGTTCGTGACGGCGACAGAAGCTCGTGTGCAAGCTCCAGCAGCAGCTGAGCATCCAGCTGCGACGCCCAGCACACAACCAGCACCGAGGCCAGTTGCTGCCAGGCGTTAAACGCTTGTCGTGACACGTAGGTGCGCTCGTGCTCTGCGTTGCGCTCCAGCGCGGCTTGCAACACAGCTTTCACCTACGAGAGAATTCAAAAGATCAGGTTCCACACATTCTGTGACCATCACACTCCTAACCGTTACGGCTTTTTTCTCTTTGCCCTTAATTTAATGTGCTCGACTGCTGACCTACAGGTTGCGGGTTCGAATCCCGGTTGCAGTGACTGCATTTTCGATGGAGGCGCAAATTCTACAGGCCCGTGTACTTAGATTTAGGTGCACATTGAAGAACCCCAGGTGGACGAAATTTCCGGCGCCCTCCACTACAGCCTCTCTCATAATCACATTGTGGTTTTGGTGACGTTAAACCCCAACAATTATTATTTTAGAAAAGAAAACATAAATACGTAAAAACTCTAGTGGCCGTCGTGATCTTCATTGGCCGCCTATTATTTATGGCGTGCTCAGGCACATGTGCCTCGTGCTGCAAGGTTAGAAAAATAGAAGAATAAAATATGGCTTCTTCTGCTCTTGCCATCGGCCCGAACGGTTCCCTGGTCTTTCGCTCACCGCCTCATACATTGTTATAGTGGACCTAACCCCAGTCCCTATGCAAACCATTTCGTTAAATCAAGTTTCAGCTGTACGAGAAAAATAGCTTTCTCTTTAGTGTCCCTTTAAAGAGGCCCTGCAACACTTTTCCAAGTAATCATCCAATGGCTTCATTAACACTTTCGTGACCGCGGAAAAACCAGTTGTTTTCGGCTAGTCCAGAAAATATCTTTTTTTCCTGCCACAGAAAATAATTGATGCTAAGTGTAGGGTATCAAATGATAGAGGAAGAATTGGTCTTTCCAACAGTATAAATTCTAAACAACAGATTTATTTCGAATATAATAAAAAAATTATCAAACAAAGAAAAGTGCATCAAAAAGAAATAAGAAAAAAAGATTAATAAAACATCAATGCTACTCTGCAAAGGGTAAGCATTAAAAAAAATCGAAATAAACGTTTTGAACGCAAAGCCCTCGTAGAATAATATAGTGGATAATAAGCTCTGTAAGTACAAAGATTATTTACATAAATACAAGAATATAGGCACTGGTGCCTGTCATGCCACCGCGCGAAGCAGTTTCTCAACGCGGTGAAACAAAGGCTGGCTGCACATGTTTCGGAAAAAAAATTTTTTTTCTTGTCAACTTTCCTAGCATAGATTGGAGTTCTGGTATTTTTCAATTTTCCTGTGTATTCGTTGAAATGAACAGGGTAGCCTGGTTCCAAATCTGCAAAAAACCATAAATGTACCCTCATTTGACCTTTTTCTCCCTCACATATACTGCTGAAGACCATACCGACCTTCAGATTTCACCATTTTCTCATCCACTGAATGGTTACGACGGGGTTAAAAAATAGCGTAGAAGAATCATTCATGTGTTGCAACAGAAAAGAGACGTGGTGAAGCTTCTCGTGGGATGCGACAGTCGTCTTCTTCAGATCAGAGACACTCAGGAAGCCTTGAACCTTTTCCGTGGCATCACTGATGGTGGACGAAGGCCTGAAAATATGTGTTGTCGACACCAACACCAATGCAAGCGCGGGACTTTAACGATTACCATGTGCACATGGAGTGCGACGAACTTGCTCATCTTCTCTTCAGTAAACCCCCTCCATGGATCCGTCCCTCTCACTGTACGTTGGCTTTTCGAAAGTATGCATCCACGTATACATTTCTGTGTGGTTGCATATCTCTCTGACGACTTCTGCGGTGAAAAACAACACAAAGACGCCGCCGTGCAGCACACCGTAGCGTTGGGTCAAAGTACACTCCGTGCCATCTTCGCGGAGAGAACTGCGCTCTTTCTGCAGCCGGCGCCAAATTCTCCCACCCGAATGAAGTTAATAGTACCTTGCAGATAAGAGCTGTTATTTTTAGTATGCAATGGATACGCTTACATCGAGGCGCGACAGCGATAAAACGACCGGAGGAGAAGACGAAACTTACCGGCGGATAGCTGCTGATGTTGCGGGGAGGTTTGACGCACTTTCGCCGTCCGTACTAAAGCCTGGCGAATCAAAGTCGTCTTCCGTGTCTGTGCTGCTACCATCATCCATTGATTCCCACTCAGATTAATCGGAATCCGCCGAAATTCGCCGTTTCTGTGAAGCACCCGCGAGCAACGTCGACGCGAAGTCTGAAACAACGAGCGCTCACCTACCCGACTGCGAACGAGCTTTAAAAATCTCCCCACGGTGGAAAAAAGAAACTCACAAACAAAACTGATAAAATACATGTTATTTTACCCTTTGCATTGCGTTAGCTGTCCAGAACCGCCCAGAGAGTGCGAAAACTTGAACTTGAAGTCATCGATAACATATCGATGGGAATAGGCGCGGTCACGAAAGTGTTAAAGGAGTTCATCGCCTCAAGAATTGACAGCCACAAAAATGTTTATAATCCGTCAAGTATGAGCAGTCACAGGGATTTGCCGCACGCTTTAATCACTTTTTCTCTCCTTTCCTAGCAGCGAGCACGTTGAAAGCTACGCAGGATGGGGATGACAAGGAGGCAAGAAGCTACGCCCGTTCGTCAGCACGCATCATGACCTTGAGCACCTTTTTTTTACATGCGGCTTACTTGCTGTGTGATCGTGAGTGCGCACGCAGGCATGTGGTGGCTTCCCGCAGCAGCCACGGTAACTATGCAGCTCACAATGCTCAAATCAGCCAATGGCCATGGACCTTGGGTTTATGGCATCATTTGTCAAGAGAAGAGCGAGCAATTTCTAGCTGACGTTGAGAATTCAGGCAGCATGCTGCGCTATAATGTTTGGCTCACATGTTCTCAGGAGCCTCAACTGCCAATTGGCAGTGTTTCCCGACCATGCTGAAAAAGCGTTGCAGGGCCCCTTTAAGGTAGTTTACACACGTAAGCTTGAGACAGTACGCATGCAATGACCTCTTGCTGGACTCTCTCCTTGCTGCTGATGGCCAGCAGGGCATGGCTGTCCTGAAGCAGCCGCTGGTGAAGTGCCGCAACATCCACTTTGCGGGGACCGCCCAAAGAGTCCCGCTGCTCCAGTGACGACAGCAGCGTCTCCACTTGTGACGCATCCAGCAGATCCAAAGATGTACCACGTCTGAAATGCCCGAATTCACAAAACGTTAACAAGTCCTTCCTCCTCATTGTCCCAGTGTTACTACCGACAACCAGCCCCTGTGTTTCAAGTCAAGTTGATACTGCATTTTAATGCCAAGCCACTTTGCCACACCACATCTCGCCGTTTTTCGAGGGTCAACATATTATAGAACACACTGATGTTTGTCTATTCTTCTGTGTCAGCCTTATGACCGATGTGCACGAGTGAATGCTGCACGGCTTTTTTCTAGTGTAAAGTAGGACTGCGACGATGACCCCAGTGCCAGCTTTGGCAACTAATCTTGTGGCGAGCGCAGTGAGGACTTGGACTCTGAATAAAAGTGAGAGGACAGTCGTAGAATGACAGAAAAATAAAAAGGTTGTGTGCAAATCATGTAGTAGCACCTATATAGAAAAACCTCGTCCCAGCGTTAATTGAAAGTCACTGGGACTGAAAAATCTTCGAATTAACGAAACATACAAAAAGTGGGATGCAAGGAACTTTGAATTACTGAAATTAATCAGAGGTGGTCGTTTGGCTGCGCCTGTTAGTTTGCGGCTCCAAGGATCATGTTTTTCAGCAGTACCTAGTCCCAATTTAGCCGCAAACCCGGGGAAACGGCAGGCCTCGCTGCTGCTACTGCAAAAAAAAAAAAAAAGGAAAAGGAAAAGAGAGCGAAAGAGAGAGAAAGAAAACAACGGTCTCGTGGTCAGCTGAAACGCGCACCTGCGGATAAGACTACGTGCTTCACTGCACCACAGCGGTGACACGCGGACAGCATGTCACCTGCTCCTCGCAGTGTCAGCACCTCATGATATGACCATTCGCCAATTCTCTCTGGTAAAACAAAGAATTTAATAATGGCTAGTGCGACGAAATTTGCGATGTGTTCTGGCTGGAAAACATGATCATTGAAGTTTTCAAGCTGAGTCTTCGAAGCAGACGTTGCAGACGAGAACTCTGCCAGCAGTGCAAGTGCGAAAATTGCCGGAGCAACCGGCAATCGGAGGTTCACATACATCGCGAATTCCGTTAGACAGTCCTTTGTTATTCCTTTCTTTTCCCAGAAAGAATGGGTAAATCACGACGTGCTGACTTTGCAAGAAGCATGCGATCTACTGGCCGCGTGTCACCACTGTGTTGCATTGAAACAAGTCTTCTTTTCCACAAGCGCACATTTCAGCTGACCACGACACCACTTTTACTGTGATATAGCAATTATATTGATACTCTCGATGGGTTTTTGCTGTCGCCTCATGTCCCATATAAAGACCAGATTGATGACATCCCCCCACGCATCGTATGTTCTACCGCGGGTAAAAGCGCGCGAGCTGGGGTGGCAAACACGGCTGAAGCAGAGATCAAATGAGGCAGCCCATCTTTGCCGCTCGAGGGCGCATGCGATAACACCACCCCGCTCAGGAGGCCTGCTGTCGAAGCAGAGAGGTAATGCCTCGCTTGTCTTGAACGAGCATGAAAAGATGGAAGGGGAGGTTGTGGGGATTGAGGCTTGCCCGTCGTCATTGCGCGGGCTTTTCGCCTATTTCTGCCATCCTCATGTCCGATCATGTCGCTCCTCTCCTCCGTCGTCCTACGGCGCTGGGCGAGTGGGGGTGACGTTAACCCTCCTCACCCCGGCGCCGGTTCGCGACGGTGGCGCCGCATTCGAGTCCCGCGAGACGTTTTGCGCGGCGGGTCAGACCCTCTCTGGACCTCGTAGGGTAAGCACGCATTTTCTTTCCCGTCCGTCGGCTCCTTTGTTTGGGCTCGCTCGGACGGAGTTCGCCAACGGTGCCTTGCGCCAGCGGCGAGCGCTTACCTTACGTTGTCCTTTTCCGAACGCTAGGCTGAAGAGCAGCGCGGTGCATTCGTGCGTGGTCATACTACGCCGAAACCGTACCTATCGAAGCCAACGTGAGCGGAGTTTGCCCTTACTCGAGCGATCGGGCCCTGTGGTCGCAGATCGTAAGAGTACGCAGCATGGTCGCGAGGGTCCGTTTCCCTCAGCAGCGTGTCACCGTGAGCCCTTTTGCCCGCGGAGACGTGCTCACGGCACCCTTTGTGTTGTACTTTCGCCCGTGGCGTGGTTAAGCCTGTTTTGCTTCTCCCGCCGCCTTTGGGAGCGGGCGTTGTACTGCGTTTTGTGGTGTTGCCGCAGGCAATAAAGTGTTGCGGATTTCGAGAGCAGTACTGTGTACTTGCCGCGCTACGCTCGGCGCCTTGTTTGCGCTCGAACGTACGTGTGCAGCGGCGTGCTAGTTCACGCGAGGCGACGGCAGACGCGGCCCTGTGGCTCGCTAAGTCCGAACCCACACTAGTGGCCGTACTCCTGGGAGATACGTGCACACTACAAGGTGGGGTGTTGTCGCTCGAGCAGCAACACTGAACTTTGATTCTAAGGGCGCAGTCGCGCGCGCTATTCGGCAGCCATGCGCGGGCGGCTCGTATACCCTTCTATGTGCTGCGCTCTCAACGCGAAGAGACTGTGCGGAAAGAGCATCTCTCCCTAGAGCGGCCATATTCTCATATCCCAGCGTTTTGTAGACTTACGCGAGATCGGATCCAGAAGAGTTAGCTGCCAGTCTCACTTCGTATAATATTACAATGTGTTGCTATCGCATTCATTGCTTCGCCCTTGCGGTGAAACTGTGACTTTCTTTTTTTCACTGGCAGCAGCGAGGCTGGGGTGCTTCACCTGTCACTCGTAATTATCGCTACATTGCATTGCCTTGAGGCTCCTAAGGGCAGTCGATTCCGCGGATTTGTGGCGAAATCGAGATCGGGAATTGAAACCCAAAGTTTTTGAATTAACCGGGTTGGTGCTGACGGCTGCTTCAATTTATCCACTCAAATTCACATTGAAAAATACGGGTCCACAGAAATCTTTTGAATTAAGCATGATTTCAAAATAACAGAGTTTGAATTAATGAGCTTTTACTGTACATAATGTAAAAATTTTTTTCAGAAAATTTACCCTGCGCAATGAGCTCACCCCTAAATTTGCATCAATTTTCAAAAAAGAAAAAGTGTAATCATTATGCAAGTAAATGTAGCAATGCGCTGTGCCACGAACGAGTGCCAGAAGACTTCCGAGAAAGTCCACGTGTACTTGGTTTTTTTTCTGGCAGGAAAGCTTTGTTGCCGTCATCTTGAATTTTGGTGCAGTTACAGGATTGCACTGCCTCTCCACTTTGAAGGCAATTTCGACTTGCATGAAAAAAAAAAAAAAAAGTGGGGGGGAGGGGGGTGCTTGCATTTTTACTATATGGTATGGAGTTAAACAATGCATTGAGAACTTGTTCGGCATGACACGATGTAATCATTGCCGGCTCATCTCAACCTTACAGTAACTGCATCCTCTTACTTGCAGTAAAAACAGATGCTTGTACTTCACCTTTTCGGCATTCACGTCTCGGCTGGCGAAAATTCTGCTGGCATTGTAATAGCACAAGTTATTGTGCCCGACTTTTTTTAATATATATATATATATGCACTTTTTCCATGCGGTCAGTGGAGGCAAGGAACACGGAAACGGGAAACAAAACTTTCAGCTTTCCAACAACATCAAGATGGTGACGCTCAGTGGTGGGAAATGCAAGAGGCACCTCTGTGAACACCGCTGTGTTTGCGCGATTCTATGATGAAGTGTCGCCATTAGTGCTAATAAAATAAACCTTGTGACAATCACATCCTCTTCTCGCTGGTATATAGTGGATTTCTGAAAAAGCTATATGATGCAGCATAGATTTGGCATTGCAGATATTGAAACCAGTGGTTTCAAGAAATTGATTAATACCACCCCCCCCCCCCCCCGCAATTTTCAGAATCCCAAGGCTCATGTTCCCCATAAGCAACACCTATGGCCTGCTTTCATTTCTGCAAGCAACGCACACTAAAATTGTTCTCACTGAAAGAGGCGGAAGGAAGCACTGATCAACAATTATTAGCGTGCACTATCCCTCCAACTGCACCACTTCACACGTGCTGCCAAAATGCACTTATCGTGATCGGGTTGGCGGTGCCACTATGAATGCGATTTACAACGGCCAGCAGAGTGATGCGCTAGTGTGGAAGGAGAGCACAAGGAGTTTTCTCACGACATGGGTGGGCTAGTACTGCGGAAAAGCTCCTGCGATAGATGGCCACTGCTTTCTATGATGTGCGCATTAAGACTTCTCTGTTACGCTTGAGCTGTAGTGGCCGGAAAGTGGTATTACACGAGCAATCGTGTTTTCCGGGAACACATTAACACGTGAAAAATAAGCATAACTGTACTAAATCATTTCTTGTGTTCCTGGTAGTGAAAGGTGGCACTGGGAAATCATAAGAAATTTGAACATATCAATAAGGTTCTCCTGCATACTGTAAATACATTTTCCTTTCATGTCTGCCTTTCTTTGACAATACCATAAAAAGGCTTATTCGTTGTTCAACCTTGAGAGTGTAGGCTGCATTAAAGTTCTCGCTGCACGCACTGCCAATCTACTGGATCACGAACGTTGCAGCAGAGAGGCTTATAAAAAAGCTGGGACAGCTACGCACTAGTGGTATGATGAATGAAGAAACAGCAGAGCTGGTGGCCTTCCCCTGCTCCAAAAGCTCGTTAATTCGAATTCCACGGGAACGCTGAGCAATTTCGAATTAAACAAAATTCGAAATAATGAAAGTGAGCAAAAATGGGTGGATTTCGGGGGTGGGGGCACGAAAAATATTTATTGGCCAAAAAAGTCGGTGATGACCATCTGCTTCTTTTCTCTGAATGCCACAGCTGCGGCTCTCTGTTCCAGCGCGCAGATGCGACGCAGGGAATCCTCTTCACCCTCTTCAAAGCTGAAGAAGAGACGCGCCACATTAAGTGCCTCCATCACCGCAGAAGCTGACGGGCGCACAGGCGCTTCGTCATCTTCGTCTTCCTCACCTTCTGGCTCTTCAGCAACAGGCTGCGCACTGGCTACTTGAGCGATAATGTCCTCATCAGTCAGGGCACCACACACCGATGCACCGGTGTCAACTTCAACATAATCGGCAAAACGTACGCCCCAAAGAGTGTCGCGCAATGCCACTGGCATGAGCTCCTCAGCCCCGTCCACGTCGACGTCACAACTATCCTGCGCACTTCCAGCTGCAAATCCACCGTGGCGGAAACAGTTTGCGATTGTGGTCGCGGTCACCTGTTCCCATGCGCGCACCAACATGTGCATGGCAGTGAGCAGCGTAATGCCGAAGTCCTTCCTGTGGCCCGCGCACAAAATCATTCTCTCCAGCATGTGACGCCTATAAAAGCACTTGATGTTCCTTATCGCACCCTGGTCCATTGGCTGTAGGGCCGCAGTCGTATTTGCTGGAAGGAACACTAACTTTGTTGCTCTCAGCTCAACGTCGACTTTGTGCGCCGAACAGTTGTCGACGACAAGAAGAACGCGTCTGCCGCCCAGTTCCATTCGCCTGTCGAATTTCAGTAGCCACTTCCTGAATAGGTCACCTGTCATCCAGGCTTTCTTGTTTGCGCCGTACTCCGTCGGCAGTGACCGAATGTTTTTGAAGCACCGTGGCTTGAGTGCTTTGCCAATCACAAAAAGGGGGACCTTTTCCGTACCGGTCATATTTGCGGCGACCAGAACAGTGACACGCTCTTTGCTGCGCTTGCCACCGGCACAGCTGTCTCCCTTGTAGGTGATCGTCTTGTCTGGCTGCAACTTGAAAAATAACGCTGTCTTGTCAGCGTTAAACACATCCTGTGGTGAGTAGCTCTCCAAGTACTGCTGCAGGGAGTCGCTTCTCCAAGTAGCGCATGTTTCAGCGTCCACTTCCTTTGCCTCGCCGGATAACGTGCGGAATACGAGATTGTGCCGCTCCCTGAAACGATGAAACCATCCCTCGGAGGCGACAAAGTCTTCAATGTCCAAGCGCAGGGCGAAATCGGCTGCCTTGGCCATGATGATAGGGCCGCTCAATGCGATACTCTGGGCTCTCATTTCTTTAACCCAGATAATCAAAGCTGACTCCAGTTCCGGGAACTTCGCTGTCCTTAGCCTTTTTCGACTGGCGCCAAAATCCTCGGCTTCATAGGCGTTTTCAATGGCCGTCCTGTTGCGTATGTAGGTTGACAACGTGCTCGGAGGTATGCCGTGCTTCCTCGAAATTTCGTATTTGCTCGAGTTCCCTTGGTCAACCACTCGCAAAATCTCCACCTTCTCCTTGACAGTCTTCGCACAGTAGTTTCCCCGCGGCATCTTGCAACTTCGATGCGGAATAAGACGGCTTGACGGCGTGAACGAACAACGTGCTCGAGGAACAAAGTGACGCTGCCGGGTGCGGCCTAGGACTGCTAGGACTACTCCGCCGACTCCTCAGCGTCCCGCGGGTCCCGCGTATACAAGTGGCGCCAGGCGCTGAGATAGCGGGAGAGCTACGGAAAAAAAAAATTGCTCCCTGGATTTCGGAGGCCATACTTTGCTCGCCCTTTGCTCGGAGGCCACTTGAAGCTCGAAAAAACCGGTCGTGCCACCTATCGTTCGGCCGTAAAAGCTTCCACTAGTGTTTGACGATGATGACGCTCGCGGCGCGCGCTTCGAATTATCCGTAGAGGCGGCAATTTCTGTTCGAATTAACGAATCGTTTTACACATGGTCTCCTATGCACTGCGGACCGGACTGCGGCGACCATTTCGAATTATCCAAAATTTCGAATTAATGAGGTGTGAATTAACGAGCTTTCACTGTACCATAAAAAGGCTTATTCGTTGTTCAACCTTGAGAGTGTAGGCTGCATTAAAGTTCTCGCTGCACACACTGCCAATCTACTGGATCACGAACGTTGCAGCAGAGAGGCTTATAAAAAAGCTGGGACAGCTACGCACTAGTGGTATGATGACTGAAGAAACAGCAGAGCTGGTGGCCTTCCCCTGCTCCTCACCCTCACTTTCTTTTCTCACCCCCTTGCTATACTGTAGTATACATGGCTTTGTTATGCTTCACCCTCTCCCATCCTCCTCCTCCTACTACTCCTCCTTCCCCACCTCCTCGCTATATTATACAAGGTTATGCTATGCTTTACTCTGCCCCTCCTCCTTTCCCGCCTCCACACACTCACTTCCCTTTGCCACACCTTGTTAACTATACAAGGCTACAAGGGCACACGTGTTCGCGCAGCGAAGAAGACGAAGAAGAGGACGAAGAAAGCACATGCCCTCTGATGATGATAGTTTTCTGTACAATCCAAGCGAACAAACCAAAAGCTTAACAGTTCTGCTGTAATAAGCAATGAAAAATGGGCATGCCTCTTGACAGCAGGAGTATGCGAAGGTTGCTTGGTGCCATCCAGCATGCGCAGCAGCCGCCGGTCCAGCAACAGCAACTGCACCAAGGCCTGTCCGTGCGACCGAGGCCCGTGCTTGGCCGCCAGGCGCAGCTCGAGCGCCAGCAGCCGCACAAACCAGGCCTGGGCCAGCGGCGGTGGCCACGACGGCAGCAGCTCCAAGTGCCGGGTGAAGAAGTCCCTCGACGAGCGCAGGAAACGCAGAGCCGTGTCTCCGCCGCACGTGGGCCTGACGCACAGCGCCCACAGCAGTTGGTAGCCAAGCGCGAGCAGTGCACCGCTCCCGTTGTTGCCGTTGCCACTGCGGTGTGGCGGTGGCCGTTCCAGCAGTGCCAGTAGGGCGTGCAGGCAGGTGCGTGCTTGACCTCCTACTCCGGGCTCCTGCAGAGAGGCAGTGCGCTCGGCACCACCCAGAAGCAGGAGCTGTGCCAAGCCCCAGCCTGGCTGTTCCGTGGATTGATGCTGTAGACACACTAACAGCAGCTGTAGCAGCATTCCTGCTGTGGCTGCCCTCACTTCGTCGGGAGACCAGCTGTCCTCATGGCCAATGGGAAGCTCCAGGCTGGGGACCTGATGAGTGTGTGAAAAGATTCAATATGATGTATGGCATATTCACATTCATCCGTGCCTATAGTAGAGTTACCGATGTGCTTTTTTTTAGCTGTTTTGTTTTTACTTTCTTTTCGTACATTTATTTGCGGGAAACACTCTTTCGTCAGTTGTTTTCACTTTCATATTATCTTTTGTATAATACTATACCTTGCTTTTTTTGTATATTTTAAGTTTGCGAGTTCAGTCGCATCTTCTGCACTGATCAATGTTTTACCTTCTTAAGGTGTTATTACATATTTATCTCTATTATGCCTTTGCTATACTGCCCCCCTTGCACAATGCCCCACAAGGACCCTGTAAGGTATTGATAAATAAATAAATGAATAAATAAATAAATAAATAAATAAATTTACCGAAACGAGGAAGAACGAACAACCACAAGGCAAGTGCCGTCTGCAATTGGTCGTTGTATAACGCACGTTTTGCTTGGGTCTTCATTTCAGTTGTACTGTTGTGGCTTATAAGAAAATGCCCAGCGAGATGTTCCCTGTGATCTGTGTGATCCAATTGGAAACGGTGACAACGAAGAAGCAGGTCAGGAAAAAAAGTTACAGTTTCGCCGCAATGGCGAAGCAATGAATGCGATAGCAATAAATTGGAATGTAACGTGAAGAACGGAAAGAAGCTCCAAATTGCCAGCGCGTCGCTCGAGCCAAATGGACGCACGAAAAGAACGCACACAGGACGAGCGCGAACTATCATGCATCACAGCTCGACACTGGAAGCGCACTGCTCAAACATAAAGCAGGACGCACGAAACGAACGAACAGGTACACACAGGCGGAGCACGAACTAACTGTCCTAGTTGTTACTCATTTCAGTTTGAACAGCGCGCCCCTTTCGCAAATGCGGCAGCTGCAGCGTCGAAGCGACCTTCATACACTCTGTCACTTCAGCGCAGACATCTCGGGGAAAGCACAAGACATACAACCCCCCGCTCTCCCGCCAGCCGCCCCCTTCTTTCCTCGAGATAAGCACACGAAGGCGAGCACGTTCGCAGGAACGGGGCCACGATCTTCAAAGCACGCCACGCGCGGACATCGCGCCATCTACGTAGTAACTCAGGAAGCATACTGATGTAAGTGGTGTATATAAATAGCTCGCCGTTAGCTGGCTGAAAGACGGGGCTCTTCGTGGCCTAACCATCTAACGCCGCGCGCTGGAAAGCGGGAGGTCGCGCGTTCGATTCCGCGCATCGGAAAGTTTTTCTGAATTATTTTTCTTTGTGGCTTTGATATATATTTATAGACATACATATACGGTGCATGACGGCGACGGCAAAAATCAGCCGAGAGTGTCCATATAATTGCTATCGCAATAAAAGAGGAAGAATGGTTCTCTACCAGTGTAAATAAATGGCGGAAGTTATACTGCTTTACACAAGAATGAGTTTGAAGTTCCTTCTCAAGTGACAGTGATGAAGCAACTGAGATGCAAGACCACAAATGGCCTCTAGCAAAGTGCAACGTGCAAGTTCACCCATATTCCCTGTGTAAGTGAATAATTTACTTTCTGTAATAGCTCAAGGGAATTCGTATAACAAATAATTCAATGCTCCTTAAAGGTCCTGCAGCTTAAGAAACCTTGTTGGTGCCTTTGGTGGGCATAGATCTAGAGAAAGTTAACAGCAAAGATCAACGGAAACAAAATTTAAGGCAGTGTAAAAAAGTCTACTTCCAGACATCTGTGCACAATTTTACATTGAAAAAAAAAACCTGAAATGTTTGGCAGCTACCACTAGTGCAGGCACAAAATGAAGCTGTAATGGCGGCTGCAGGCACTCTGTAATTTCCGAATTATTTTCAATTATTTTTCCTGGGTATTTCTACAATCGGGCCTATGACAGGAGCGTCTCAGGAACATAGAAGGACCATTACTTTGGTATGGTAAAAAAATCGCTGGAGTTGGCCTTTAAAGGGCCCCTCACCAGGTTTGACAATTTTGAGCTAACGAGCGCAATGCATTCAATGGGCGTTCACGATAACGTCTGCCAAAATTTGCAACGCTACGCGCCGCAGAAATGGGTCAAATTTCAAGGTGAACGCTGCTTGCCCTTCCTCTCGCGGGCGCGCGCGTTAGAGAATGAGGGGATGACGTACATGAGAAATTGGCCCTACGTAGATGGTAATGCTGTGACGTCGCTCCTCTACGTAAACGACTGTGCTCTGCCGTCGCCAACGGTAGCACGTGACACTGAGATAATTATTTGACACGTGTAGTTTGTGTAATTTGTTGCTTGAATAGATGAATAAAACTTGAGAGCAATAATGAGACACACAAAGGGAATGTGTGCGTCTTTTCATTTTTTTTTTCACGAATTGCAGCGAGATGCGGGGCTAATGTGCCTCCCTTTCCCATGCGTTCGTGTCCCCGTGGCTAGCGCTTCGAGCAGACGCCAGCCCTGGAAACGAAAGTAATGTTCTGGCGCGTTCGAGAACTCTTTATGCTCATTTATTCTACCGCGTCCAAGTAAACGTTAATGCGGCATTGGCTGATGATACCGCCACTCTCGTGCCCGTAAAAATGTCTCAACTTTCATGCCCGTCCCGCAGAAACAGGCAGTACACCACAGAGAACACCGACAAAACGCCCACGGCCGCTACATAAAAAAAAAAAAAGGTAGCGGCCGTGCAACGCCGCTCGCGTGCTCGGGCAACACCCTCTAGAAAAATATGGCTCGGGCTGGCTCGGGCACATCATGCGCACGTGACCATGCATGCGCATGATGTGTTCATGCGTATGTGTCAAGTGAAGAGGGCAGGGAAGGGATTTGGCTTGCTAAGGCTACACGGGGCGAGTGGCAAGGGTTTGAAAACCGCCTCCTCGCATGATGGTTCCGTGTCGCTACAAATTATTGTTTTTCTCAGCTCGTAATAGACCGATTTGAAAAATTCTTGCGGCATAGCTCTTCATTCGGCACACAACAACTTCCAGCGTGTAACTAAAATTTGCTATGTGGCCTGGTGAGGGGCCCTTTAAGGGATCATGGGTGCAATGAAAAAGTTTGTTTATGGTAAGTTCTTGGCTGACAAGAACTTATTGTCCATTAGGGCGAAACAAGGTCATCCCAAATTAATTTACCAGCTAATACATGGCATGATTTTAATATAGAAAAAGCTAACATCACATGTATTGCATGCCAAACAGACAATTACACTAAACAGGTGGAGTGTTAACACTGCATTTGTTTAGTGCAACACGGCAGCTCCACCCAAAGTGTTAATGGAGTGTTTGTTAACACTGGATTAACACTCTGGGTGGAGCTGACATTTTTCTTTGCAACCGACTACAGAACTACTGTAGTGAGGCACTGGACATGGCTTTTACTGGCATCCTCACAGCTGGCATGTTGGATGACCACTAGCATGATGGAAAGGTGAACCTTAATCTAATTTAGTTATTTGCAAACGGTGCTTGAGCATATGTGAGCATGTGCCCCATGACAACTATGTGTCGTGTGTGCTGCCCTGCTGACATCCAAGATGCCAGTTTAGTTATGTTACATTCATCTCATTGCTACAATGCTCCGATTCAAATTGCAACAATGTGAAGCCCACTTCTGATTCAGGCATGTCAAAGCCAAACATGTAGCTACCCGTGAGAGCAATTGGAAGCGGGAAGAGGAAACACATCAGCATGCCATCGGTTGTAAAGAAAGTGTGAATGCCCTGAAGCACAGCCTTTACAGTGATGCCATGGGAGATGTGCCAATGTTATCAAAAGAAGCCACACGACCAGAACTCTGGCAAATCTACTTCGTGCTCTCGGGTCGCAGATGAGAGTGCCGCAGAGCTGGAGCACGGTGCTTGGAACCATGCTTGGAACGAGCCAGCAGAATGTGTTTACATTGCTTGATGTTAACAAACTAATTGTGATGTGCTTCTCCATAGCCCTTGAAAATGACCAGCAAAATGTGCAATTAGTAATCCAAGAAGCAACCATGTGTATGGAGCAACTTACCTCAATAGCTTCAGCAAAGCCGTGCATAAGGACCTGAACCCGATCAGCCCGGAAGGCAGCTTCTACTTGGCTAACCAAGGACGGCTGCATGCACAGCTGCAGCAAGATGCGTGCTGCAGACAGGGCATGGCGCGGTTGCAGAGCCCCGTGGATAACGTAGGTCGCCAGCACGCGCCCACAGTCAGGGTGTTGGGTACGTGGGTTAGTGGTGGTCAACAGCAGACGGTGCAGCGAACACCCCGAACGCTCGCGCAATGGCAAATGCAGAGCGCGTTCTATGAGCTGTAGGGCACACAGGCTGGCCTCTGCAGGATCACCCAGTTCACCAGCAGCCTCATCAAGTAGGTGCAGTAGAAGAGACAGCGCACCCCCTTCTTCAAGGTACTCCAGCAACAAGGCTTCCACGCAAGGTTTGCCCAGTACTTTCAGACATGCAGCTGCCAGCTGCCACTTCTCAGAGGCATTTCTATAGGCACGCACATTAAGGCGTAGAAACACGGCATCGCGCACATGCTCAAGGAAAACCGTGGCGCCAAGCCCTGGAGCATGATTAAGCAGTGCGGCCAGAAGAACCAGCAATGCTGCGGTGATGGGAAATTCTTCATTGCGGCTTTCAACCTCGTCCAGCTCTGCACGCAGTCCTTGCAGGCAGGGCACTAGCAACTGCCAGATGCGCGGTGCCAACTCGGGGGCTGCACCAAAGGCAGCTAAAGCGCGCAGAAGAGCCGCCTTCAGTTCTGGAGGCACTGCACATCCTATCAAGCCAGCCAGAAGAGCCAGCGTGCTATGATGCGGGTGATCGGCAAGAGTTAATCGAGCGAGCTCATCGTACTGCACGACAGTCTCTAAAAGCTTGAGCATAGCAACCAGGGCACGGAGGTCAGGCGCTGAAATAGGCTGTGGGGCTCGGTACGACTCGGATGAACCTTCAGGGTGCAAGCAGTTGAAGTATTTGCGCAGTGCTCCTAGAAAATTGTCCCAAGAAACGGGGCTCCACTGTGAACCTGCTAGATGGCCATTGCTCTTGAGAAGTTGAAAGCAGTGCTGCGCACTGACACGAGACCGTGCCAGGCTGCTCAGTGCTGACACATAAGGCACAAAAAGTGGCGTTTGGAGTAGGTCACCCGCCAGACGCACAAATTTAGCCAACTGGCGCCTGTGGCCGCCCTCGGGGTTTTCAATCCAGAAGTCCTCTGCCAATTTCAGCTCGAGTGGATCTTGTGCGTACAGCTCAGCAACCATTTCCAGCAGTTGCTCAAAGTGACGCGGTAGTTGCACGGGTGGTGGCTGCCCGTTTTGCGCGTAAGTGTTTATAATGCGCGCTGCCTCGTCACCCTGGTTGCGCAGTTCCTTCAGTTTGAGTGGCATGAGGGCTACGAAGTCCGCTAGCAGAGCGTGTACCTTCTTAAGGAAGAATTCCTCGCGGTGCAGCAGGGGCGAACGCACCACCAACTGCCGTAGAGCAGAAAAAACCTGGCCATCGATCGCGGTATCCACGAGACGTTCGTCTTCTTCCAGGCAGACGGTCAGCTCTGGTTCCAGGCCAGCCGCAGCCGGCAGCTGCGACGTGGCCCGCAGACTGAGTGACCAGGCGAACTGCGCAATGCTAAAGAGCGCTTCCTGCTTCCACGCCTGTTGCGGGGCCGTGAACTCGCGATGCAGTGCCAGAGCCAAATCGGCGTCGCGTAGCAGCGGTGTCGTGTCCAGCGCATAGAGCAAAGCCATCAGCAGCGTGAGCGATACGCTATCCAAAGCGCCATCGCCGGCGGTCCGGGCTCGTTGGGCCAGGAAACGCACAATGGCTAGGGTGTCGCTCTTGGAGAGCGGTGTCTGGCAGGCCCAACAGAAGACCACTTCGGCCAGAGACTGCTGCGTCTCCTGGATCATGTCCAGCACCTGGCGACGGTAGCGCGGTGGCCCGAGGGCACGGTTTCTTTGCAGCATGTCCAGTTCGCGCACATAGTCGAAGCGATCGAGCAGCTGAAGTGCGCGAGCCAGTACGCCGTCCTCGTCGCGCAAACCGTTGGTGTACTTGGTGACGGTGGCCAACACGTCGGCGTTGAGACCGACTGTCCAGGTGCGACCCTCGGTGACCTGAACCAGCGTCCGCAGCGCGTTGACCAACGCACGCCGGCCATCGTAATAGAGGAGTACGGCTACCAAACCACGCGTGAGCTCCGGGAATAGCGGCAATTGCTGCTGCGCCGCCAGCACCAGCTCCAAGGCAGCCAGCTCGTTGAGCTCAAACATTTCGCTAAGCAGCAGCGCTTCACCCACAACGTCCTGCGGTAGCAGCTGCGGCGTCGCCTTGCCGGACACTGCGATTCCGTCCTGCGGTGCCCGCGACACTGCATCGCGGTGTTGGGTGCATCGCGATGGGTTAACCAGCAAGGCAGCGAAGTCCCGTCGATGGCGTCGGAGCGCGGCGACGAAGTCCGCCACGGCCTCGACATCCCTGTGTACAAGCACCGCTTCTACCGCCTGCTGGAGGTCTTTGTATGGCGTCCACAGTGATGAACAACTCATGTTGACCAAAGGCGCCGTGCTGGAAATTGTGGTGGCCATTTCGCTGGCAGCAGGCCGCACCCCGAAGTCACAACTTCACGATTCGATTAGTTTTACGCCGCCAACTGTGAAGCTATTCAAACACATGAAACATCTTCGAACATACCTGACGCGTGCTCAGTCGCGCCTTCGAACGTTGGTTGATTGGCTAGCCGGCTGGCTCCACCGGAGCGTGCTGACTTCGACATCGGCTATAGCCAAGGCACGTCTTATTTTGTATCCAATCCAATCCAGAAAAAAAGCTTAGGAGGGTCAAGGAGGGCACTCTGTCGTGGTTGTGCGTGTTGAGTGGAGAACATGAACATGTCTCGCGTTTCTCGACTGGCCGTTGTGGCACGGAATTTCACTACCTCAGCGATCCGAAGGAGTGGTCACGATGACCACGACACCAGCGGCATTCCTGGTTCGGTAAGAGACGTCTTTAGAGAGGCACCGGTACACGCTCATTGATGTGCCTGACCCCCATTTCTTGTTGCAGAACTTGCCCTTCAAGATCAATAACAAGTATGGACTGACCATCAAGTTTGCCCTCTTTTTCGGAAGTGGCTTCGCGGTTCCTTTCTTCGCTGTTCGACACCAACTCCTGAAGCAGTGATGTAGTAAGAATTATTGGTAAGTTGTGGCTAGTATCGATTCCACTGGCGGTCAAGGTTTCATATTGTATTGGTAACTGCTTTCGTTTGTCTTTTCAGGGTTCCACTGCGTGAGACAGGCTGTGAAACGTTAACTGTCCGTTTATGTCGAATAAATTCCCTTGGCTCGAATATTTTGTGGCTTCGCAGTGATTTCTTGGCCACGAGGCCCGGCGGGTGCATGGCGCCTTGTCGGCACAGCGCCATTACCTTGGAACCCACAGTTAAGCTTGTGGTTAAGTTCGTAGCGTCTGATCAGAGATGGTAAGAACAAGTGGAAGCGGGTATCCGCAGATACGTGTACTGTGGGAGGTCCACAACCTACCGACGCGTGGTAAGTAACTTGCAGAGCCGAGTGCGTACCCTCGCCACTTTACGATTATGCAAACCTACTTAACCGAAGGCTTGGCATCTACAGTTAGGGTTGCCACCTTCCCAGAAAAAAAAAAAAAATGGCGCAGCTTGCACTAGGTCGCGCAAGGCAGGGTCAAGCTGGGTCACGGCAGAGCTGGTGGGCAACTAGCTGGTCCTGGCTTGGCTAGGCTTTCACCCTCTCACCTCCCTCTTTCCCACCCCTTGTTATACTATACTATGCTTGCTGTCATTCTTTTTATGTTTTTTAGGCTGTGTCTTTCTATCTCGTTCTCTCACCTTCTGTCTTTTTCACTCTTTCTTCCCTATCTATTTCTATCTTCCTCTTTCTATGTCGTTTTTTCTCTCTCTCCGTACTCGTTCTCCCCTCCTCCTCGCTTCCCTTTCCCACCCCCTTCCTATACTGCACTATACAAAACTACGCTATGCTAGCGTGCCTGGATAGCCAAATGGTTACAACGCTTGCTTTTGGATTGTGGGGACATGGGTTCGAATCTCGCCTCACCAAGAATTTCTCCATCTTTCTTTCGTCCATCAGTTATTGCACCATATGCCGGACAAATCGGCACACGTGTTCTGGGAGCAAAGCAGAAGAGGACGGAGATGGCATGTGCTGGTTCATGATGATTATTTTCTATTTACAACACACGGCAAACTTCGACCATAACAGCTCTGCTGTAAAAAAAAACTGCCCTTTGGGGGGTATTTATACAGGAGGTTAAATTCATTAGAATAACGGAGAGCTGACCTAGTTGGTAAGTATTTATTCTAAAAAGACAGGGCATGCAAACACGGACAAAAGAAAGAAGTCAGGACACCACAAACGTTTGTGGTGTCCTGACTTTCTTGTGTCCGTGTTTGCACGCCCTTTCTCTTTAGAGTTAAATTTATGTTGACCAATAGACAGCATGTTATGTCTTTGACATGCAATGCCATTTATTGTACCACTGCTTCCCCAGAGCAAAATCAACAATGTACACATACACAAAAACACAACACTGATCTAACGAACTAGTCTGTTGGTTGGCATAAAATATACAATGAATGGAATAACATTTGTGCTAAAAGTGACCGAGGTTTTGGTTATTGCTCTGAATGTGCTGCACTGAAAGGTAACCAACTTCGTTGATAGAACGCTCTTCTTTGCGTCTGAATCCACCAGGCCTGTGACATCATATGCGCAAATTGACGTTAAAAAAACATACAGTGCATAAGCCACAATGTATCGGACATTTATATGTACACATGCAATAATAACCTTGCTTAGAGCTTTTACATGAACAAGATAGAAAGTGGTTAAAAAATAGCATAAAAGTTATGGTGATTGACAATAAATATTTATCATTGTAGTTGAGCTGATGCTCATAAAATGCAAAAAAGTAGTCCTAATACGATGGTCAAACAAACCAGCCAATGACAGCCGGTCTTAGTTGCGATCGGCAACCAGCCCTATGCCTGAAAAATCGGCTGCACTGGTCTGACACTGGGCAGGTGGCAACCCTAACAATGATTCTTGACAAGGTATGGGCCTTGCTTTCTTCAGGTAGACGATCCTAAAGTTACGATCTTTTCAAGCCAAGAGCTATTTCGGATGATGTCCTCAGCGCCTACTTCACTAAGGCATGATATAAGCAACAAATAATCCCAAGGTCAAAACCCACTCGTCACTTTTATTCCGAAGAAACATATACAAAGCATTTTGGCACGATAGAGATGAAAAGAATTATGTACAAAACCACTCTATTTAAAATTAAATGTGTCAGTATAGCCAAGCAACACGCAGCATTGGGCTATTTGGAAAAGGTCCTTGGAGCAAATGATAGATGACCAGAGGAAGCCAAGGAGTAAATATTTTAATGCATAATCATGTGATCATGTGTGGTACAATCTGTTACACGAAAAGTAAAATGAAGTATCTTAAGGTTAATCTGCTTTACGTTTACAACGCTGTGTAGGACTATGCAGAAAACGGTGCATGCCTTCTGTTATGCAGAAGGCTTAAAATTCCTAGGACATGAGAACTGTTAAAAACCTTCATGAAGCCGGTACATAACCTTTCATATTTACTTTCCATGCACTGATTGTATGAGCTGAGGTCCCATTCGGTCTGCTAGGCTTCTTGCACATCATTTTCTTCAGAGAAAAAATAAAGATTCACATATGCATAGACACAATTGGCTATCTGACAACTGTTTCATATTGCACATCCCATAGTATTTGTACTATAATGTATCCTGAGTTGTCACCTACCCTGTGTAAGATATAGTTCGTCAGAAAAAATGGTGAAAAGAGGCAACATCTGGCGCTAAAGGAGAAAAAGAAAGCCCTTTGTGAAGTGTTGTCATACAGGAATGTTTGCGAATGATGTGGGATGCTTGCATGTCACTGGCAGACATGCTTTCACCAAGGGCATCCCACCTACGGCTGCTGAATACTTCTCATTTTCTGAGTAACATAATATTGTATTGTCTCTGCAGCTCTTACAGAGATGGATGCTCTCAAAGTGTCTTGTGAGTGTAGCTAGGCTCGCAAAGACAGACTAAATTGCTGATTTAGTTTGCAGGCAAGCATGATGTAGTATAGACTCACACCACACGCAAGAATTCTACAGACAAGCTGCCCACGGCATGACAGATCCATCTCGTCGCAGCTTAAATAAGCAAAACACTTCGCAAGAAAACAAGACAGACATATTATGTCTCTTTCATACTTGTAAAAAAAAGTGCACTTGTTCAAACCTGCAAGTATGATCTAAACAGACGAGCAACATGTTCCAACCCATCTAGCAACATTCAGAGCACATGTACAGCATTGTTGCACTGCTACCACAATGACACTTGTACACTTTGCCACTTCCCTACTGTGCTTAGGTTCCAGGAAACCTTGAGGGAAATGCTAAAGATAATGCAATGGTGGATATTTCCTGCCAATGATTCGGCGAAATTGTGGAAGTGCACCTTCTCAAATCAACGACAATTCAAGAGCCATTCTTGACATAATTGCCCCTTAAGCCCCATAAGCTGTCTGCATTCTCATGGCAGCAGTGCTGTAGTACAACCGATGAGGGCTTAGGTGTAGTAGCAAGTCTAATATACAGAGCACACATAATGCTAAACATTAAACATCCTTATTTCCAGGGACAGAGCTATACAGATATCTTTTGCCAAGTGCCTCAGTAAACACATGCTAAAAGCATCGACACAATACCTGATTCTGGAAGACGGCAGTTAACCACATCTGCTGTCACTCTTGTGTCCTGTACTAAGCACAATACACCCTCTCATACAATATATATCAACAAGCCCAAGATGCAAATGTCATAAAACTCGCGGCGAGCTGACTACCGGGGCTCATCTACGGGCTCGATCAGTCATTCATTTTGTTCAGTGGATGCAGCATAGAGGAAGAAGAGGAACTTATTGCAGGTAGCAGCATCTCTCTTTTCTCTGCATCTTGGGCAACACGCACTGCAGATCCCACACCAGTAGATGCGCTGGCTCGTTTAAGGGGGAGCCAACTGCGGTGCCACGCGTGGCTGCAGCTGCCGCGTGCGTTCCAGGTCTCGCTGGCGTTGCTGCTCAGCCTGCAAGGCCTCCTTCTGTTTCATCTGCTGCAGCCGCAAGGCGCGCTTGCGCAGGCGACTACTCCTCTGCTGCAACTCCGTCATGTCGCGTTTCAGGCGCACCAACTTGGCCTGGTACACCCGCGCCCGCTGCAGCTGTTGAACAAGGAATCAATTTATCCGCTTGCAATCACTGGTCTGTAAGGCAATTCTTCGATTGTACCATTGTCAAATTTTTTCTTTGAGCCATAAATATCGCCAGAAGACATTCTACAAAGGTGAGTCAAATAATAATAATGATTGTTGGGATTTTATGTCCCCAAAACACGATATGATTACGAGAGATGCCATAGTGGAGGCGTCCGGAAATTTCGACCACTTGGGTTCTTACACATGCACCTAAATCTAAGCACATGGGCCTCTAGCATTCACCTCTATCGAAACAACTAACAAGCACATGTAAAGGTATCAATACCACAGAGATGCCCACCACCACATTAAAGTGTCTTGCGGCCCATGATGTTGAGGAGCAATTTTGTGATAGCCAAGGTAGCATATTGTCAATGTGACCAAAGAGTCCGCTATCACAGGCACATTACTGCAGTCTGAAAGATGCTGCATGAGAAAGAATGCTGACAGACCACATCATCAAGGCTCCCCAAGGCATCAGCAAAGCGGCTGTTTTCCTGCTGCACTGTGTCCAAGAGCAAGCCCTGGTTCCGTCTGCAAAACAAAGAAAGTATTTAGGAAATTTCAGCATTTGATAATCTTTGTCAAAGAGGCCACTACCTATATTTAGTGATGCTGTCCAATAATCACTTTCTAAAGCGGTCTGACATCTGCTGTAATGCCTCTTAGCCAGCACTAGTTCCCCATTCTAACAAGAAATCTTAAGACTGCGGACAACATATGGAGTGTCACATTCAATACGAGTTGCAGAATGAAGGCTATGGCGAAGCGATAATCCCGAGGAAAAGGTGGAGAAGGTATCGCCCATCTAGTATAGCACATACTCCTGCCTTAAATCGCATGCTCTTCGTGCTCGTTTGTCAAGCAGCTATAGCTCAATCACGACAAAAATGAAAAAAAAAAAATCGTAATGAAGCTACGGCAGCAGTGCAAGGTGACCAAATAATGGTGCATAAAATTATGTTGCATCATGAATAACTTTTACAAACAGCATGCGACCAGAGAGTAACCAAAATGTTTGGGGTCTTCTCTACTTATAGTAGTGTATCCTAATGATTCGTACATGCAGAGTCACTGGTTGGAAACATTAATGCACATGCACACAATGCTGGCAGCAGAAGGCAGAATGTTGTGCTAACTCCGCTGCTTACGCAGTGAAGACTGAAGAGTGAAAGTGCATCCATTCAGCTTCTTAGTCACTTCGAAGCTAAGCTCACTGCTTGTCACTTGTCTGTCTAGAAGATGCACTTAATGAAAATGCAAGATCAATACAGCTCAATACACTGTCTCAGTGAGGGTGACCACCTTCCTACAAAGGAAGAGGAGGAGGGGGGGGGGGAATTGACAGACAGCATTGTGAGAAATTACCTAAATTATTTTTTAACTTTTTGCAAAAAATTTTCTCTTGCAGTATTTCATCATCTCTGAAACAGGGAAATGCGCAACTAATAGAAGTTGAAGTTCAAATCCATATCTGTGCAAGCAAAACAATTTCACAGATCAGTGAAATATGCCCTGACATGAAACATAAAAATGTGCCAATACAAACAATAGTCACTCACAAAAATGATGTGGCTTTGTTTCCACATGCTACTTACTGATTAAGACCCTGGGAAGTACTTGACGCCGCTAGTTTTAGTTTCTTGAAGCTGTATTTCTATAGCTAGCGCCGGAAGCATTCGTCGTCACTGTGAACCGCATGGCTACCTGACGTTTTCGGAAGCTTGGAGTGTTTGCAGCCAACACATCCTCAAACAGGATAGCCAGATGCAGCTAAACTCAAGGCACTGGTGAACAATAATAATAAGGTGTCAAACGGAAATATTTGAAGATTTTCGCATCTCTTGCAGGATGTGGGACAAGAGCCCTCAATGCAGAACGGGGTGACCACCGTAGTCCCAGTGCATTAAAAGTGGGCAGGGCAGACTGTAAGCCACACTCGGTTACAGCTGTATACATTATCTCGCAAGCCACGCAGAACCACTGGGTGTGCATTGTCCTCTGATATGTTGTGAAACTGACAGCTATTAGTAAAAGCGCAAATACCTGCACAACACTAAATCCTTCGCACTCCACAAACATGTCAAACCGCATCTCACAGTCACTTCTGCATTTGTCTGCTGCTGTTTCAATTCTGCATGTCATGGGTTCGCATTGCGTGAGGAAGTTGAAACTTCTATGGATGGTTAGAACACCACTTATTAAGGTGAGCTGAATGTTTTTGCAGAGAACACCAGCATGCAGCAGAAAGCACTCACGTCAAGTCACCCAGGCTTGCTTGCAGAGCACGTAGGTCGTCCACGTGGCCAAGCTGCTCCATGGTAGTTGTGGCCATGCTCCTTGAAAGCTGTCACTGTGACGCGTTCGAGAAATCAATCGACAATGCCAGGTCACAATCAGTAAGTTAGAGCTGATGTCAATTAAAGGAACGTGCGTTATGAACTCCTAGCTGTTTGTTGCATGTTGGCCACATCCGAATTATAAACTTACACACTGGCATGCACGAAAGGGTAAATTTAATTGTCAACATTTGGAATTGGCATAGAATCAGTAACCACTCGAACTGCCACGAAGCTTCAAGCTACTATTCAATGTTGTTTGGACATTTACTACACTGCAGTTTCACACAAGCAATAATGAAAACAAAAGACATCTAAGACACAGAACAGTGTGAATAGGTCTTTTTCTTTTTTGTCTCTTTCAACGCTTTTTGTGTGAAACTGCGGCGCTGTAAACGGAGGTATGCTGATATGAGCCAAGCTGAGATGAGGTTGTGCCTGATTATTTCCTGCCGATCAATTTACTCGATTCACAGAGTGCTGAGGTAGTTTGAAAGACAGGCTGTGCAAACACGGACATGAGAGAAGTAACGTTTGTGGTGTCTTGACTTCTCTCATGTGTCCGTGTTTGCATGCCCCGCCTTTTTAACATGAATTACTCGATTCCTTGTGCCAAGGTCTTTGTACAGTGGTCAACCAACATTATGATCGCGGCCTCAACTGCTGGATAGTACCAGACCTAAACAGAGTACATCTCAAAAACTTCGAAGCCATGGTCGCGATACTCCGGCTGGCTAGTAGCTAGCAGTCATCCTTTAACACATAACCCTGCATTGAATGAACGGGTGCCCAATAGCTGTATTATTATGCGTGCAGGCAAAACAGCAATTACAGAGAGTAGCAGCAAGTTGTCACACGCATTCGTATGCTCGCTTTCAGCCAACAACTCTCCATTCATGATCCAAAAAAAGTAATGATAATGACCTAGAGCCAGACAGCAGCGTTTACGAGTGGCCCAGTGGCAATCAGCTGTAACAGAGCAGCTTGGTCGGGTCGTGATGATACAGCTGCAACTCGACAAGAAAACTTGGGCTGGGGCAGCGGCCAGCTGCTCAAGCGCACGAATAATACACAGTAAGAAAGCAGACTTGTGCTCGCCATTCTCGCAAAAGCCGTTTAGCGGCGTTACTATCGTCAGTGTCCGGAGAGGTGAATGCGGTGGATGGAAGGGACCGTAATTGAAGTGCGACGAGCATTTTGTTCCCACCATTTCTCTCTTTTTTTAAGTGTTGTTTCTTTCTTTAGCTTTGGCTAAGAGTCAAGCGGTCAGTGACACCAGCCTGCTTCATTATCATCGTCATCATATCTGTATGCATGCACGGCACGGATAGAGTAAGCTTCTAGTACACTCTAGCCATGATGCATGGCATGCATGGCGCTCGATACAAATTCGCTGCGACTGCAACGAGCACTCGACAGCTTACAGAAAGGTAGTACGCAGCACATTTTACAGGGGCGACGTGTGGGAAAGTTTTGAAGTGCGTGGTTGTGTTACGTGCAGGCAACGGTTGGAGCACGGTGTAAGTAAAACGAACGGCATTTACCTCCGTTCCGAAGCAGGCATTCCTGAAGTGCAATTTATAAGCGTGTTCTACTCATCAGACACACAAACACGCAGTGGCGTATATACCTCGCTCTCACGGTCTCTTCTGGTTCGCACGCGCTGCTCGTTCACGCAGTTGATTGGTTGGTTCCTAGAGGAATGGCTCAACCAAGGAGGTTATATACTATTTCTTCTGGAGTGGAGGTGGCGCCCTCGTAAGTGAAGCAGGTGATTGCAGGTGGTGCCATTGCAGGTGGTGCCATTGCACGATCCTTGCGTGTGCGGACTGCTAGAGAACGGACGTGTTTTTCGTGGGCTCCGGAATGACAGCGTCAGATAAGTTTTTTTTTTTTTTTTGCATGATTCGAGCTTGTTTTTTTTTAGTTATATGAGTACATAAGCCACTAGATTGAAGGTTAATAGGGCTTACAACTTTGTACTGTTTCCTGTGTGACAGTTACCTGGTTTTTTTTTATTATTATTTGTTCGTTCGGACACCACGTGGCTGAAAGGTACACATGTGATTTGCAGTGTAGCATACTTGCGGAGTTTAGTGATATCATTTGGCTTTAAGTGTATTTAATCCGCCGTGTGAACGATCTAGCCATGGTCAAAAAGACCGTAAAGTATTCAGGGTGCGGAATGGGATGGAAAATAGAGGTTGGTACGGATGAGAAGACAGAGGGAGCTGACGCCAGGTGTAAGCAATGCGAGTTAGAGGCGAAAATGGAAATAATGATGGCTGCCCAGAATGAGCTCATGGTAAGAATCGCCGAACTGGAAAATGCGTTGGCGACAGAGCGGGAAAAAACGATGGCTATGGGGGAAAGGCTTAAGTCAGCCGAGGAGGGGTTAGCAAAGGTAGTCATGGCGAACAAGGAAGCAAGCGACAGCGGGAACAGAGGGGCATCGACCCCCACAGTGGTAGACGCGAAGGGGGAAACAGGTTTGGAAAAGACAGGTGCAAGGGTCACAGGACCTAGCTTCCGCGAAGTAGTTTTGGGAAGGGGAGGGGACAATACAGCAGCAGTGGCACGCGCTAATAACCGAGGCAGTGGCCAGGTGCGGGAGAGTCCAGCAGAATAGTCGGAACACGTGATAATCGCCGGGGACTCGAATTTAGTTAGATGCGCAGAAGCAGTCAAGGAAAGGGTGAGAGGCGACAAACGAGTTTTAATAGGGAAGTTCCCGGGACATGGGCTGGGATCAGTGATGAGACAAGCTAGCGCAAAACTCGCAACTAAGGCTAATGGACATAACCTCGTGATAATCGCGGGAGGTCTAAACGACGTCTTGAATGAAGAATCAGCCGAACTAGCGACCACATTAGCGAAAGGGGTAGATGACATGCGCGCCATTTCCCCTCAGGTGCAGATAGTGGTATGCACAATAACGGAGGTACCGGTGCGTGACGTCAACCTGCAAAGAGCGGTTGTCGACGCAAACAAAGAGATATGGCATATGAGTCGAGAGAAAGGCATCGAGGTAGTGGAAATAAACAGAGAGGTGCACAGGTGGGGTGGTTTTCAAAGAGACGGAATACACTTCGATAGGAGGCTTGGTAATGAGGTGGGTTGGCGACTTGCTGGACGCGCAGTAGCTTTTTTGGGGGGCACGCGGGCCCTTTGGTGCCCAGGGTAGCTTGTAATGAGGAAAACAACCAGGGGGACTCTTTGACAGGCAGTATAGCGAAAAACCAGAGAAAAGGTAAAAGAAGGGAGAAGGCGCGTGTTGCAATTAGTTACATTAACATGCAGGGTGGCAGAAAAAAGGAAAAATGGTTAGAGATTGAGGGACAGTTAAACAAGGAACAGATAGGTGTTTATGCGGTTACAGAAACACACCTTAGAGACTTGGAAGAGCCACCACATATTGACAATTATATTTCGGAAGGATGTAACAGGATCGCATCAGAAAGGAGAGGTGGGGGTGTTGGAATGCTAATTCATAGCAGAACAAAATGGGATAGAGTGAAGCAGACGTTTTCAGAGCACCTTTGGGTTTCGGGCACAGTAGGTGGAAAGAAAACGTGGCTAGGTGTAGCATACTTGTGGACGGGGAATAACTGCAGAGAAAAGAATCTGGAGATAGTGAAATGCATAAGCACCGATATTAAAGAATTTGGCCATGATGCCGAAATAATCCTTCTGGGGGACATGAACGCTCACATTCGTGACCTTGACGGATATTCAGACACCAATGGCAAGTTATTGGTAGATCTCTGCGAGCAACATAGTCTTGGGATAGTTAACGTGGGGCCGAAGTGTGAGGGGCAGATCACGTGGGAAGTCGGAAACAGGCAATCGAGCATTGATTATTGTCTCATGACAGAAGGAATATATGACAAACTTAGAGAGATGAGAATAGACGAGGAAGGCATTAACAGCTTGGGTAGTGATCATAAACGCATAATATTACAAATGGGATATAAAACTGAAAATAAGAACATAGAATCAAAATTTGGCAGCTTGTATCTAAATGACAAACAAATAACGAATGTAGCCGCAAGAGTCGAAGAAAAAGTAGACGAACTGCCAGGCAAAGACTGGAAGTATAGTGAGCTGCTACATATAATCACAAAAGAAATGGAAAAAGAGAAGAAAACTATTTGTTGGAAAGGAAAGAGAAAGCCAAAAAGTTGGTGGAACAAAGAAATCCGGGAGGCGATTGAGAAGCGACGTGAGGCATCACGGGAGCACAGACAGGCAAAAAAAAGAGAAGCGGCCACAGGACGAAGTCAACCAAATATGGGAAATATATTTAGAGCAAAAATCCATCGTGCAGAAATTAGTCGAGGCAAAAATTAAAGGTGAAAGTGAACGCTGGATGACAGAGATTCGCGAAAAGAAGAAGGCCGCGCTTAGGATATTTTGGAGCCACCTAAAAGCGCTAGGTAGGAAGTCTGTCACAATGCAACAACGTTTGGTAGATGAAGGAGGAAATCAATTGGAAGAGCATGAAGCGCTAGGTTACATCCGAAAGATAACAGCCGATTCGTTTAAAAAGGTCACCCAGGGGATTCCCCCGGTAGGTAATAGTACGCAAAGGAGTGCAATTGGAAGAAGGCCGAAGGAAAAATTCCTAAGCGCACTACTCCGGGCTTAGATGGGGTTTCCGTCAGCCTCATTAACGAACTCGGACATAACACTAAAGAAGCACTGCTGAAAGCCGTAGAAAAGTGCTTACAGGAGCGGGAAATACCAGACAGTTGGCGAAAAAGTAGAATGAACTTAATCTATAAAGGCAGGGGAGAAAAGGATAACATTCGCTCGTATAGACCGCTAACCATTACATCGGTGCTATACAGGTTGGCGATGCAGGCAGTAAAATTAAAAATAGAAGCGTGGGTAGAACAAAATGATATTTTGGGAGAACTTCAGAATGGATTTCGAATCGACAGGCGGTTAGACGATAATCTGTTCTTACCCAGTGTATAGAAATATCGAAAATAGAAAACAGGCCCTTATACATAGCTTATCTAGATATCACCGGAGCGTATGACAACGTTAAGCAGGAAATTTTGTGAGATATATTGAAAGAAGTGGGCATAGGGGACGACTGTATACAGCTTTTGAGGGAAATGTACCGAGAAAATACAGTTTGTATAGAATGGGAAGGAATAAGTAGCAAGGACAGCGTTGAAATTAGCAAGGGGCTGAGACAGGGATGTCCTTTGTCCCCGCTGTTATTCATGCTGTACATGGTGAGGATGGAAAAAGCGCTAGAAGGTAGCAACATTGGGTTTAATTTGTCACACAAACAGGTCGGCACGATGGTTGAGCAGAAGCTTCCAGGTCTATTTTATGCTGATGATATTGTCTTATTTGCGGACAGTCAAGAGAGAGAGAGAGATAAAAGCGAAGGAAAGGCAGGGAGGTTAACCAGGTTGTACCCGGTTTGCTACCCTACACGGGGGGAGGGGGAAGGGGAGAAAAAAAGAAGATAGAGAGCAAGGAGGAAAGAGGGAACAAGTAATACGCGTGCACACATCAGTGTTCACCGCATACACACAGACAGTCACAACGGGAAAATATTTGACATCAGTTCTTCTGCGAGATGTTAAAAAAGGCTTGCAAGGATTGGCTCCAAGGAATCCAGTACTTGCAGAGCGCATTGAGCCGACGGGGTTGTCATTCCGTTTAGGAGAGTGCGCATCGTGGTCATGAGGGACCTCAACACAGCGAGGACTTGTAGGTTCTTGTCGTGACAATCATCTGTGGACGATGAAGCACACTGCGGGGCATTCTGCATCGACTCTTTATGAGTGCGCAGTGGTGGCAGTGAGGGCCACGCGACATCCGCCGCCGCTTTCAAAGCTTCTGCGTCTTTCCGGCTCTCCAATTGTGATGCGTTGGGCGGTGGTGGTGGCGGCAGTGGTGGTAGCTGTCGCTTAAGGGAAGTCTGACGATCTGTAGGTGTAGGAGATCGCGTTGTCCGTCCAGATTGGGTAGCAGTAGTCTTAGACCTTCGTCGCCGACGCGAGCGTCGATGTCTATTTCTCACCACATCAGCAGCCTCTTTGTGCGTCGAGCCGTCCCGTACCATCTGTTTCATGACGCTCCATTCTTTTTTCACTAATGGACAGTCCCTTGATGAGGCTTCGTGTGATCCATGGCAGTTGGTACATCTGAGGGCAGTTGCTCGGCAGGATTCCGCATTGTGTGGCTCTGCACAGCGGGGGCAAATCGCCACGTTCCTGCAAACTCCGCTCACATGACCCATTTTTTGACATCTACGGCACTGGAGTGGTCTTGGTGTAAACGGGCGGACCACGTGACGAAAGTGTCCCACCTTCACGTGGGATGGCAATATGTCACCTTTGAAGACAATCTTCACGCAACGCGAGTTGCCAAGACGTGAGACTTGGACGATGTTGCTGTGGTCACTAACTTCCTTGATGAGCATTGCAAGGTCGCCACAAGGAATGGAGATGTCTACATCGTATATTACACCTACCACCATGTCCTTGTTAAGTGGAAGGTGAGCTCGAACCTTGATACCGTCGAAGTCTGTGACCCTGGTCAGAGCAAGCAGAGATGCCTGGTGTATAACGTCGATAGCCAAGACATTCTTGCGGGGGTTGACCCGAACATCCTTGATTTCGTTTGGAGCCAGAGACTCGAGTTTCCTCGAGATGGTCTGCCGATTCAGGTGTCTCAGATTGTCCGATGGCGTAACAGGCACAAATAGGACGGTGTAGTTCATTGAAGCCTCCTTCGGCTTCACAGTAGGTGCGGTTGAAGCTGTTGAAGCTCCCATAGATCTTCGTTTTGGTTTACGACTGGCAGATATATGCGGAAGGGAATGTGAGGCTCTAGGACTAGAATTTAGTGCAACAAAATGTGGATTGATGGTATTCAATGATCACGAAGACCATGCGGTCTTCATACAGGGCCAAAAAATACCGAGGGTAAGCGAGTACAAGTACCTCGGAGTATGGGTAAATGAAGGGGATAGATATATGGAGGTACAAGAGAAAGCAGCGGTAGCAAAGGGAAAGAGGAATGCTGCAATTATGAAGCACAGAGCTTTATGGGGATACAATAGGTACGAGGTGCTTCGAGGGCTGTGGAAGGGTGTGATGGTCCCGGGGCTTACATTTGGGAACTCAGTGGTTTGCATGAAGTCAGAGGTACAATCAGGAATGGATGTAAATCAAAGGATGGTGGGCCGCCTCGCGTTGGGCGCTCACGGGAAGACGACAATTGAGGCTGTAAAGGGTGATATGGGATGGACAGGCTTTGAAGTGAGGGAAGCTCAGAGCAAAATGAGATTCGAAGAGAGGCTGAGGAAAATGAAGAAGAGTAGATGGGCAGAGAAGGTTTTCAGGTATTTGTATAGAAAAAGCGTTGACACGCAGTGGAGAAAGAGAACTAGGAGGCTCACCAGTAAATATACGGCTAGCAGTGCGGGCGATATGGCAACAGGGAGCATTAAGCGGAAGGTCAGGGAGGCGGAGAGGACTTATTGGATGACAGCGATGGAAAAGAAGCCGGCTCTGAGTAACTACCGAAAGGGAAAAAACGAAATAAGGAGGGAAAGGTTTTATGATAATTCAAGGGGAAGCGCTTTACTGTTTGAAGCAAGGTCGGGCTGCCTTAGAACGCGAAGTTATAAAGCGAGATTCAGTAACGAAGACGAACACTGTAGATGCTGCGGGGGAACTAAGGAAACGATGGAACATGTACTGATTGAATGTGGCGATATTCACCCAGGTATACTTGTGGGCACGAGTCTACAGGAAGCCTTGGGTTTTAGGGACAACAATGGAAAGCTGCACACGTCCGCGATAGAAATAAGTAAGAGACGGTTAGAGTATTGGTGGCAGAAGAGTAGAGATAAAGTACAAAAATAAATAATGGGGGGGGGGGGGGGGGGGAAATAAGGTCATTCTGCCTTAAGAGGCAGAGGATAGACCGTACGTGAATTTATAAATTTTTTTGGTATAATAAGATAGATTTAATCAATGTAGACAAGGTATTAGGCCAGCATGAAACAAGGAAGTTTTTTTTTTTTCTTTTTTCTTCGAGCATGGTGGCAGACATGTCACCGCCCCGTTATAAAGGGGACGCTCATAGCATCCATCCATCCATCCATCCATCCGGTCGCCGCCATATTGCAAAAGGAAAAACTCGGAAGCAGACGACGGAGTGCGCTCTGTTGTCCCGCCGTCGCAGTTGTCTTTGGGGACGGTGGCATGCTTTTGTAAAGCAGTTAAACATTTTACGAGGCCATGGTGACTTCGTGCGTCGCTTATGGCTGCACAAATCGCAATAAGAAGACTCCTGGGATCACTTTTCACGTGTAAGTGTCCTCACTTCGTTCGCTGACGATTGTCTGTTTTTCCGTGCATGCTGTTAAACTGGAAACAATTTGAAAAGTGCGCATACATGTAATACATGCGTACAGTTGTATCGACGAAAATTTTACGCTTTAAATGTTCGCTGACACGACGTTGTACGTGATTTTTAAGTGTATCCACGAAGTACCAAATAGTGGGGTGCAGTCTAGCTGGACGTACCGAGCATTATTGGTACGAGTAGGAAGTCTGAACGCCCTTAGAATTCCGAGATTTCTGGTGTTTTCTTGCAAGTCAAGACTGACGGCGTGCATGCATATCGCGGTGCATGGATATCGAATTTGATGCATGCGAGGAATGGCAAACGCAACATTCCATGACGTGATTATCCGTGTTACATGTTTCCGAAAGACTGCGCGCAGCGTTCTACCTGGAAACGTGCCGGTCGAAGAAATGGTTAGAGAGCTAAGGACGGTGACCAGCTCTGACCACCTCTGCTCCATGTAAAACAATTTTATCTCTAAAATAAGGTGCCGCCCGTTTCATGGCCGATCCCCCGCGGTGGGTGGCGCCAGGTTGCCAAGGAACAACCAACCAACCAACCACCTTCACTTCGCAGAATGCTGCTTCGACAGAACGGGGCAGACGACCAGGGCAGACGGCCTGGCAGTGTACCTACAATTTTTCCTGCTTTCCCAGCGCATCTACAAAAGCCGTTTAGCTTCTACCTCCTTGACGTAGCTTCAACACAAATAGTTACGAAAAGAAGAAATAGACCTCTCCCTGTTTGCAAACAGTGTGACGTCACTGGCAGTGTCCTGCCCCCAAGTCCCGCCTTCGGAGCAGGTGCTGGTTGGCAAGAAAGTTCCGCCGGCGGGATCTCTCTGCATAGCAGCACTGCGTGTGCCTGCTTTACTTCGATAGAAGTTTTTGCAAATTGCTGTTTTCTGAACTCACAGCTGTTAGAAGGAAGAGTTACTGCCTGTAATGAACGATTCTGCTAGGTCAACATATGATTTGCTCGTCGTGGATGACAGTCATAAAAAAATCTTATGCTCCTCGGAAGCGAACGTTGTACATTTTCACGGCGACTGGTGTTTGGAGAAATATTAGTATGTCATGGATTAGCATGGCATGAATTTCCGTAGCGAAATCTGCACTGCAGTTTTAAACGATGTACAGCATTGGCGGCTCTGTGCGCGAGGTCACGGATTAGATTCTCACTCACGGCGCAAAATTCTGATCAGAGATGAATCAAAGAAGAAAAAACGAAGGAAACAGGCATTAGCCTGCGTTCGGTTAAAAAATCCTCGTGAAAATTAAAGCGAAGTTTTCCCCTACCGCGTTCCTCATAATCCACTGAGCAGTTTAGAGATGTTGAACACAATAATTTAATTATAAATATTCTCTTGCGCGGTTACGTCGCTGTATCTGATGCCTTCAACGTGTTTCCATACTTGCTCCTCTCCTTTAGACTTGGTACACAAACTCGGAATGTCACTTCATAAATATCGAGCCGTAAAGGTAAGCTAACTAGAATATGACAAACAAGAATCTCCACTGCTTCCATTATGACGTATATCTCCAATAAAAGGCGATACGCGTATGGTTCTGGATATTCGCCGTGGTAAACCGTACGTGCATGTTCCGCAATGCTAAAACACGCTGGTAGCTCATGCGTAGTCTCACCTTTCGGTCCGGACATCATGCACTTTCTTTTTTTTTTGTGCACGCAGCACAAACACTGAGACGTACGCACTCGCAGATCATCGCGTCAAATAAAATGTCCAATCCTGATGTTCCGTCGACAACCGGTCACTGCAAATTGCCCTGTTAGAAACAACGCGTGCCGATGTTTTCGCAAACAAGATGCATCGTTATTCACACAACACACACCACACACAATATTGTCACTTTCAACGTCCGCAAATGTGAACCGATATCGTCGCTGCCTTTCAACGCACACTACACGCCACAGTAAACGCGGCACATTTTCGAAGACGATGCCGCTGTTCCTCGCACAAACCACCACGTGGGTTCACTTCTCCAAGTTAAACAGCCAGCAGCGTGACAAATTTTTCGTCACGCAGTCCACGACACATTTATATGTTCTTTGACACATACCACAAATAATCTTGGAACCGAAAGATTCAGAAAAAGGTTCCAAAGAAAAAAAAAACGTGCGCCAAACACCGTGCGTCTGTACCACGCTGAGCCGGCAGCGGGAATGTTTTGCCAACCACCCGCGGTTGCACGTGCGCCGAGAGGTCACGTGACCTGACGTCACGGGGAGTGAGTGACGTAGGCTGGTAGAGGAAGATGTAACTCTTCTGAAATCCGACCAAACCGGAACCGAAACACCGATGGACGCGGCTGCTTTACCTTTTTATGCGTCTATTCTGAGAGGGCGAGAGCTACCTTGTCTCGAGGTTGTGCGCGCTGCGCTTGCCGTGATGGCACACGTCGCCCACGTAGGTTAAGGGGGGGGGGGGGGGGGAGGAGCAGCTTTGAGTGTGGGGGCATGCCCCCACTGGTTTTGAACCTGTGGGAAAGTTAAATGCGTCAAGCAATCGCGCACCCCATCAGAAAGTTAGCGAGGGCAACACAAAGCAATGAGTTGTTGATTCACGCACTATACGCGGCAACAGAAAGGTTGCGCAGGCGAGAGCAGTGACGATGCACCTGCACTCGTTCGCGCACTTCACCGTGCGGCCAGTTTTCTTGCCGTTTTCGCGTGATGGATGTGTGCTTATGTGAGAATAAGTGCGTTCCACGTTAGCTTGTGGTTACCCCTTGAACACTGACGCCGTTACATCACAAAAACCCAGTTCCTAGTAGCACATATGTAATTACAGTGCGCCAGCGCGCTCGATATACGAAGCACCCCTTCGACAACAGATTATTCTGAAAGTCTGCAGCTGACAATGGGTGTATGACATAATTTGTTTCATAAACGAGAAGAGGCAACATTTCGTGGGTGTAACTTTAAAGCAGTTTCCATCTCATTTTTTGACTGTGGGACTGCAAACCAACGCGCGCGCCGCGCGTATTCCATTGCCGTCTATGGCGGTCGCGCCCTGTTTTTCCTCTAGTTACATGGCCGCCGGCGGCTTCACTTGCTCCCGTTGGCGGCGGCCGGGACTGCCACTCCAGAGGTTCTATAGAACCTCCTTGGGCTCAACCAACCACGGGGGATCGGCCATGAATCGTACGGCAGTAGGATTTGTGAAGGAGGGGGGGGGATAATTCTAAAAATATAATTTGTAGGTAAACGAAAATATTATTTGTGTTTACAGTTTCTGTATTGAATGCTAAAGAGCGAGAAAAAGGGGAGAGAGAGTGTGAGTTAAATAAAAGAATTAAATAAATAATTAACGATTAATTAAATGAATGAATGAATAAAATAAGTATGTACTTGGAATATTAGCATGGCAGGATTTTTTACTCTTTTATATAGTTAAATACCGCATCACATATGTCCCTGTTGCAGTGACCCAGTGCTGACGCCCCCAGGGAGAGTAATGACGTTACGGAAAGCTCAAGCCCAAGTTTTCGGAAAGGAGGTTCGAGAAATCTTTGCCTTAGATGTTGATATCTGCAACATTCTGTGAAAAAATGCTCCATGGTTTCTGCTTGCGAACAATAACAACATTGAGGGGAAGGAACGAAACCAGGCCTGTGTAAATAAAAATCTAAAGAGGGAATTCTGCATCGCAATTTAGTGAATGTAACTTCTAATTGTCTTGTGCCACACCATGAGCTATGCCACGGAAACCTAGGGTGCTGAAAATCTGCACCGTTTAGAACCGAAGATTTTGTGTGTTCCTCTCGAATACAAAAATATCGAAATCGTGCGATAGTATTTTGGGAGGAGGGTCTTAGAACCTTCAGGACCGGGCCCTGAATTGATGCTGCCGCCAATGTGTCCGCTTCTTCATTTAGAGTTATTCCAGTATGACCTGACACCCAAACCAAGCGGACAATACGTACATGATTGGGCATGTACGTATATAGTTCTGATAGGCAGCTCGATGATTTTGGTACTGTCAAAGCAGCGCAAACTGACAAAGAATCGGTCAGTATAACCACTGAAGAAATGGATGCTGGGAGTTTGCGTAATGCCAGAATAATCGCCATTAATTCTGCCTGGAATATTGGCGTAAAATCGGGCAGTCGAAGTGAAAAAGACCAGTTTAATGCTGCTGAATAAATGCCCACTCCTGCCTTCTCATCTGCAACGGAGGCGTCTGTGGCTATGACTGAACTTATCTGTAGACTCTGGTTGTTCAACAACCCGTTCAAATATCTAATGGGCAATAGTTTAGCATTTTTTGGAAATATATAATAAAATTCTATTATTGTTTTATGATTGAGTACATTTGGGAAACTTATATCACGGACTGTCACTTGTAACGGTTCCAATAGTTCAACAGAATGCGTTGGCGGGCTAGTTAGTGAGAATCCATATTGCTTTTTAGCGCAAAAAACGACACCACAAGAAAGAAGACGAAACACAGCGCTTGTGGCGTCGTTTTTTGCGCTAAAAAGCAATATGACTCCAATAGCTTTTGTACGAAAATTATTTGAGGACGAAGTAGCCGAGACCACTCACAATAAAAAAATATGGACGGCTCGCTAAGAAATACATATTGCGAGCGTCTGTTTAGAAATGTCTGGACTGTTAGAATACGAAACCTGGTTTGCAGATGAGGCAGGTATGTTTCATGGTAAAGAATATTATGGGCTACAAACTTAGGAAGACCTAAACATAACCGTAATACCTCACGTTCTATAGTTAGATGAGGGGGTAATTTATAAGTGGCTCCCTCACAGAATAGCACACACCTAAACTCTAATATTGGTCGGACATACATGCTATAGATCATTAACAATGTTTTTCTACGCATTCCAAAACGAAGGCCGCTGATTCGCCTTAACAAACCAAGTGCTTTATATCTTTTAATTTCTTTATACCCTTTATTTCTCTCTATTTTTCTCTTTCTTTCTATCGCTTTCTCCCTCTCTCTATCTCCTTCACGTGTTCCACGTGCTCCACTTCTTTGAGCAGAGTTTCCGTTTAACGCTCGCACCTGCCGTACTTGGTAGTGGGGCTTGCCCAATTCCTGTGACGCATAACCACGTGCGGTTCTCTGCGGACACCAAAGCTTTTACGGCCGGCTTAAACAGCCTCGTTGTTAAAACCGAAACGTCATGTCAGAATCCGATGAGCGTCTCATTTCCTGCTTGTCGATGCTCCTCTGGTCTTGGATACCTCTTCGACCTACCACGAAATACACTATAGGCCCTGCAGCTGAGCGTCTTCTATCGTGCGTCATTTTCGCGTTCCTCCATAACGGTCAGTACAGCCGCGGCCTTTAGTAACAAGAACGCCAAAAAGACGAAGTGAGCGCGTAAATAGTGCCTCGAGCCACGCTTGAGAGGTCACGTGATTTTTTTGTACCACCCGCCGTGGTTTCTTTCAAGGCCGCCTTCGCATAAGGCATATAAGGCTTTCGCCTAAGAATTAGTAATTTATGGGGACAAATATCACAAATATAAGCAAAAGAAATCGATTAGACGCGATTGTAAGTTTTCAACATTAAAGCAAGCGCTTCGCTTGACCAACCAAGTGACCAAACAAGTGAACAAGTTCAAATAAAAAAAAAGAATAGATTAAATTTGAAAATGCACTGCAGTGTGTCTGAACTATAGCATTAAATGTTTCTTCTATAGGCGTTCAGAGCTGCATATTTCAACATATGTATGAAGATTTCGCTTATTTTTCTTTTCTTTTTTTTTACTTTTAGACGAAATGTAATCAGGGACCTTGTGTGTAAGGTGTGGCGACCGCGGGACAAACCATCACAGTTCCACACCTTTTCGATGTGTACGTTCAGTGGAAGCGCATGTCACCAGTGATCGATAAATCGCCTTTGCAACAATCCAAAAGAAATAACAGATATGGTATATATTGAAATCGAACCATTACGCGTGCACCAGTGTTTCGAGAATAAGTGCTAGTCCTACACTCTTTCGAAGGCGCCTGCTTCCGTACAAACCATTTAGGCTTTGCGCGCCTCTTTCGCCTACTTGCTGTGGGTACCGCCATCCGTGAGGACAGCTTCGGCAGTGTCTCGCTCAAGTTAAAAGGCTCGATCAGCGTCGCGCGTTGCGTCATATTCAAACAACTTAAAAGCTTCCTGTAGTGTCTGCCCTGCTTCCGCCACTTTTATGATGGCTTCCTGGCTCGTGGGCTTAGAATACTCCCAGAGTAAAACGAAAAAAGCAAAAGAAAAGAAAGAAACAAGAGCGGTAGAACTAGGACTCGTTGCAAACATCATCCATTCTGGAACGACAAGGCAAGCATTACGACATCAACGATTCATGCACAATACCCGGGAAGCACACCCCGACCACCGCTGCGAAGTTAGTAGTACTTGGAGAAACAGTTACGCAAGACCATTGCAATTTCATCATAATATAAAGCAGCCAAACCTTGCTATACATTCCCAGGATTTGGGGACATTAGAGTTACTGTATATGTAGCATATAGAGTAACTCTAGGGGACATCAGTGACTCTAGGGGACATCTGTGCGTGGCGCCATCTCTCGGCGTTAACGACGGCCTCCTGCCGTAACTGAATGGGAGATATGCGAAAAAAAATCATATATCTTGAAAAAAGCAAGCTATCAAAAATGACTCGGGGTTCTATATAGTAGAGACCTACTGGAACATTTTGGTAAAATTGCAGTATCGCACTACAAAGCCTGTGGCTTCCCAGGGCAATTGAACACCACCCATTAGAAATACATGGGGCCCCAATGTAAAATTTTAAACACTCTGGGAAGCCACGCGGTTTGTAGCGCCACACTGTAATTTTAACAGAATGTTCAAGTATAGAACCGGGGGTCGTTTTTGATATCTGTATTTTTTCGTCAGATATGATTTTTTTCGCCTATTTCCCATTCAGTTACGGCAGGCCACCGCAGTCCCCGACGACAGATGGCGCTACGTGCATAGAGAGAGAGAGAGAGAGAGAAATGTTTTAATGAAAAGCTGGAGATGTTTGCCTGGCTATTCGCCTGACATGCTACTGCAGGTGCTCCAGGGTGATGACTATGATATATACACTGAAGTCATTAAATTCGCTTAATTTACTGTTCTCACCAGCAGACATGCCTGCCGCATTATTCTGATTCAGGCTTACGAAGGGAGTTTTTTTTTCTTTGTTCCTCCTTGAGCGTGAACGAATGTTTACGCCTTATACACACCTTGAAGTGGCTATTCGAGGTAGTTGATCAGGAAGAGACAGATTCCGTAATGTTTGGCGTGAGTGACACGTTATAACTTATTTATCAATACAGTCGACTGAGAAGAAGAAGAAAAGGAAGAAGATGGCTTTCGCCTACGAGTCGTCTTAGGCGAATGCATACGTGACAGTGTGACTTTTGCCTAGTGTTGTATATGATAGAGGATGAGGATGGTCGCGTGGGGACATTAAATAAAGAAGGTGATGTTTAGGCATCGGATGCATAGTTCCTGTGTGTTCAAAGTACAACACCTACAGAGGCGAACACAATATTCAAATATAAGGCCGAGAGTAAGCCACCACGTTCTTCCAGTCATAGTCATCCTTCTGGTTCCAAAATATTTCTGCTGAGAATTCCTCCTTGTGCAGCCATTTACACGTTTCTGTACTAGGAACAAACTATGCAGGTCTTGCGCGCATGTCTGCAATTCTCTTTTCTTTGATCCCATGGACCATGTAATCGCGTGCAGTGTTTGTGCATCATCCGAAAACTTGGTGGACGCTTGAGCTTCGCTTTCAAGAGTAGAACGCCATAGCGTTATCGGACCGTGTTCGTATCGCCTTCCCAATCGCTAGCCTCGCTTCGCTTCTCGGTGGAGACCTAAACCGTGCCGCAAGGAAGGCCAAAGTGCGAACGCCCTTCGGTTTCAATATCCATGCGTGCGGCGCGACGAAACACGGCCATACGACGGGGCAATGCCGTGGGCCCTTTGCGCCACCTCGCGGGCGGTAAGTCAAGCCGCTAAAAAGAACGCCAGGCCTGCGCTGAAACCGCAGCACAGTCACAGCGAAAGCTGGAAGAGCGGCGTTTCTAGAGCCCGTTAAGCTCTCTTGGGGCTACAATACAAGTACACTAGAAAGGTACCCACTACGCCATAAATCACAATTTTTGTGAAGTTGGGAAGCACCTACTAAGCCATTATTCTTCATTCTGCGGAGAAGCAAGGCACCAGCTACACGTCTGCAAGGCATTATGTGCACTTTGTTGACGCGACGACTGATGACGATGAAGAATTATGGCTCAGCCCTTTGTAATGGGTTGGAATGTTTAAACGGCCCACCAGTTATGTAATTTATTTCGGTGACGCCCGGTCGCTATTTCCCTCTCCCGTCATGCTGTATAACATACGTTGACGTGGGAGAGAGACGGGGGGCGGCGAAGAACTTTACTGAGACCCCGAGGAAATGGATCATGCGCGTATGGGCTTCCTTGGCAACCAATACAAGTGCACTTGCGAGGAACCCACTACGCTATAAATCATTGTAATTTTTTAGAAGTAGGGCAGCAGGCACTGTGCCATTTTTCGTCATTTTACGGAGAGCGTTGGTACCTGCTAAACGCATGTAAGGCATTATGCGCACTTTGTTGATGCTGTGCCTGATGACGATGAAGAATTATGGCAGAGCCCTTTGTAATGGGTTGGAAGCATTCAACAACCTACTCGTTGCGCAATTCGCATTGTGTGACGCCTGGTTACAGAATTCGCGTTGTGTGACGCTTGGTGCTTATTTCTACCCACGCTATATTGCATATGCTAATGTGGTTCTTTCCCGACATGAAGCCTGTATAGGACCTTTTTGCAAAGCAGTTTCAAGCACCGGCATGGCTTAGAGGTTGAATATTGGGCTCCCACGCAGATGACCCAGGTTCGAACCTCGTTCCATCCTGGAAATTTTTTTCTTATTTCGTTTTTTTTTCGTATTTCGAGCGATACTGGTTACGGACACCGGCGGCGGCGGCGGACAACTACGGCGCCAAAAACGGCCGGTGAAATGATCTCATAACAGCTTTCGCTGTAAAAACCTCCGAGATGTGCGTACCACCAACGCTAAATGGATGGATGGATGAATAAACTTTATTTCGGTCCCTCGGAACGCGCCCTAGCACGTTGCGGGCCGCTCCCACGTCGGAACAGAAAGACCAAGTCTCTCTGCTGCGTCGCGGGCCCGTTGGACTGCCCATAGTTGTGCTTCGAGTCCGGAGCTTGTAATAGCTTCTTCCCATTTTGACGGCGTGATGACTTCGCCGCCGTGTAACGCGGGACACCGCCAGAGCATATGTTCGAGATTAGCGATATCTGCGCATAATGAACATGCATTAGTTGGCTGTATTTCAGGATAGATCTTGTGCAATAGCGCGGGGTTAGGGTACGCCCCGACTTGAAGTAGCCTGAGTGTCAGAGCCTGTGGTCTGCTTAATTTTCTGTGTGGTGGTGTATATAAATAGCTAAATGGTGTATATAAATAGCTCGCCGTTAGTACGCCAGAAGATCTATGCGCTGTGGCCGAGCGGCTAAACGCATCGCGCCACGGATCGAGGGGTCGCAGGTTCGAATCCTCGGTCCCACTCAAAGAGAATATTTTTTTATTATTTGTTTATTTGCATCTACCTAAGATTTTCGCTCACGGACAATGCTGATTTTTTTCGCTCACAACCAAAGACGCCGCCGTCGTCGCCGCCGCCGCCGCCGCCGCCGCCGATACCGACACCAAGACAGACACCGATACCGGCTTGGGGAATTTCTGCGAAACGAGGTCTTTAACGCTATCGCGCTAAAAGTTACGTCGAAGGCATGCGAGTACAGTAGTTCATGCCGTGACACGACAACGCAGCCACTGTAAATGCTGTAAAACGTGCTTTTCAGTAAGACAGACCTGCGGTGTAACAAAGCTACAAGTTGCTTTCACATCATGCACGTCAGAGTTGCCAGTTCCGCCTTTTATTAAACGGGTTTGGGCTTCTTTTTTTGCCGAGTCGCTTGTAGGATTTTCCAGACGCTTGTCACGTTTGTTGGGCTTATTTGGATTCTTCCAGCAAATATAATTATTTTAGTGACCACCACGTTCACCAATAGTGCGTTTGTCTTTCCCTAAAAGCGCGTTTGTCGATGACTGAGTAGTTGAGTGTTGAAGTCAAACATACGTTGGGGGAATCAACAGGTAACGTTAATTATGCACCGGCAAACGCATATTCAACCGAATGGAGACTACCGTGGAGACAATGTTAAAAAGTAAATATGTGCTTTCGTTCATTTGCTCATATTTTCGCTGTACAATATAATTAAACCGTTTTTGAACTCCCCTTCGTGTTTGAGTGACATTTTTTATTATAATGAAAAATATTTCAAAGAATGGGAACATTAATTAAATTTCCGCTTCCTTCGGGCTTCATCGCGAAAGTCGCGCCTCCTTTTTCGGGCTTTTTTTTTTTTTTTGTCATGACTGTTTGCTTGTTAGCTCGGTAGCATATGACAACTCTGACGCACGCACTCGCACGCCCACCACAGCATCACATATAGTACGATAAAACAACTATAAACAAAAAGTAAGCTCAGTGCAACTAATTCATTATAGCAACCCTCCTGTCACGTTTCGGAGTCCTTACAGCATAGGCCACAAACGCATACGTTTTTTTTTCTCTCGCAAACCCAGTGATTCCACTCCTGCGCCAACTGCGCCAAAGTGCGCCAAATTGTATTTACTGCGCCATCCTGATAATATCGACGAAATTTCCGCCAAACTGCGCCAAAGTCTCGGGTTTGGGGGCGTCTATCACCGGCAATCGCACCGCCGGCGCGTCAGAACATGTGCAGCTCGATCTTGGGGCTGCCAATAAAGTCGCAATCATGGATCAAGAATTATTCCGCTGAATAAATAGCGCTCGCGCGTGCGTTCCGAGTAAGCCACGATGCAATTCACGGTGCCGACGCAGCTTCTGTTCTGCAAGTCGGCTCGACAGCAAAACGCGCTCTCCGCAGAGGCTCGTGACGTCTAGGCCTATCGGTAGCGAGAAAGTGCGACGGCGATTCATCGGCGGACGTCGTCTGTTCCAGAAACGCTGCTGATAGCTCGTTTCAAGCGTCGCACGCCACGTAAGTAAAGCAATGTTCAGTAATAACTACATGAATGCCGCTAAAATGTCTGTCACTTCTGTTTCCGGACATCACGGAATGAAATCTGGGATCGCTCGCAGTAGATATACCTTGGTAGATATATGGGACAATATCGAATTTTCCTTGCTTCGCGTTTATGGAAGAGCACGCGAACGGTGGAAACGCGTTGACACTTTTCCTCAGATATACTTTATCCATGGATCTTCATCCAGAACAGCTTTTTCGTAATTCCTTCCGCCAGCACGTACGAGTTTGTAATCACTCTGCGGTAAATACCCCCTAAAAGGCCCTGCCCTTTCGAGCTCATGTGCTAGGGTTCCAATTCGAATTTTTTGCTTGCTTTTTTAAAAATGTCATCTCATTATTAAAATCATATCTCCTGGTCGGAGCAGCCGCAAATGCGCAGCTGTCAGTAGCGGGCCCGTCGCTGACGGCCCACAGTGAAGCGGCTACGCCATGTTACACGTCCACCCCTCGCTTTCGGGGGTCATTAGCTAACGGTTAAAAAAACTCAGTTTCGCTTAAGAGCGAAGCAATGAATGCGATACCAAAAAATTGTATTGTGAAACGAAGTAAGACTATAGCAGCTAACTCTTTTGGATCCGATCTCGCGTAACTCAACAAAACGCTGGTTTAAGGGAATATGGCCCCTCCAGGAACCGAAGCGTTTTCTTGCTCTGAGTTCTCCAAACGCGAAGTAAGCGTTGAGAGCACAGCAACTTTACGAGCCGTCTCCTGATGCCTCGAGATAGCGCGCGCGCAAGCGACTGCGGCCTTCGAATGATGCGCCTCCCCCCCCCCCCCTTCCGCTCCCCTGGCGTCCCTTCATGCTCCTTACGAAAGACGGGCGGGGCGTTTCCTCTCTGTTTGATGAGCAATCGACGGCAGGCCCGCACGCGGGAAGATGTTATCTCATGCGCTGTCCGTGCGGCGGAGACAGACGGCCGGCTAGTTTAATCTCCGCTTCAGCCGCGTTCGTCGCCAGCGCTCACGAGTGTTACCCGCGGCTAGAATGCGCGTGGTGATGTTATTAATTTGGACTTTATACGGAAACTTACGGCGACGGCAAAAATCCGCCGAGAATGTCCATATAATTGCTATCGCAAGGGTCAATGTACGGGGCAGATTTTGCGCCCCCCCCCCCCTCTTAGGTGATTAGGGGGGGGGCGCCCCCCCTGTGCGCACGCCTATGCTCCTGAGATGATTTTTTCCATGAGATTTGCAATGAATCGAAATATTTCTAGCCTTCATAAGAGCCCCGTAATAATACTCGGGTGCTTGAATGTTAATGCAATATGCTTCTGTATTGCACTCCTGGATGTAAAATTCGCTGCTCCAAAGTGCTCCCAGATGCAAAATTATCTGCTCCAAAGTGCTCCAAAACGGAAATTTTGCTGCTCCAAAAATTGCTCCAAATCAGAAGTCCTCGGTAGCATCACTGAAACCTTCTTAAGCCGCTTCATGAAAATGTCACCGAAGGAAAGGACATGTCACCCAAGGAAACAAAACGGACACTAGATGGTGACTACAGGATAAACATGTGCATGAGCTTGAAATTACTTCTAACGAAACAACATGTCGCCATCTTTATCTCTCTCTGAAAATAGAAACAAAGTTATTACCATCTTCTCTCTGAATGGAAACAGGTAAATGCCGTAACTGCACCTGATGAGGCTTTTCAATACGGCCGGTAATGATTCGAAATAGGCAAGTGGGCGCAAGCGCCGACGTAGTTCATTCATTGCGTCAGTTTTGCACCAATCTTCCCGGAATACCTACAAAAACACTGATTATTCTGAAAGACAAACGGTACCCAGGTTTCGCAGCCAAACGGAACATGCGCTGGGTGACCAGATTGCCACGCTTCTCTCGGGGACGAAACGCGAGTGGAGCGTTCTTTTCTTATTTTCTACGAATCGCTCGATGAAGGCGTGCAATTCCGTTTTCTCTGTTCTTGCGCCACCGCATCGGTAAAGGGCGCTTCGGGCGTGCAGCCAGTGCTAACGGTGGGCGCGACGTCAGCGGTTTTTTTTTTCTTTTTTTCTCTTCTTCTTCTTCTTCTTCATCCTGACGCTTGCTCGTCCGTGGCCCCCACTTCTTCATCGAGGGGTTGAATGCATAAGTTAGCGACCGTGTCCAGACCCAAGTACAAGCGGGGGCAGTCCCCGCCCTCACTCACGTGCGAAGCGCTGATTGCAATTTGTCGCCGCGCGCCGAAATGACGGACTCTTGGACGAGGGAGTCCGCGTCTCGTTCAGCCGCAATAAGCGTGCTTTTATTCGCTCCAACGTTCGCTGCCCTTTCTTTCCTCCCCCCCCCTCTCTCTCTCTCTCTCCTCACACACACAAAAAAGCAATATCCACCCCTTCCTTTCTAGTTTCTCCTTGCTTCCCGGTCTCGACTCTCTTCTGGCGATATTTCCTTGCACCTCTGCCCTTCATTTAGTCGTTCCACCTTCATATATATATTTCCGACGTCGTAATGAAGGATGTGAACGTTTGTATTTGCTCCCACTCACGTAGTCTCGAAACTCCTTCAGGCATGAAGTGGAAGCTTCTTCTTTTCGATTTCCTTTTTATTTTGTTTTCGTTCCGAGTGGTCGAGTTTTCGCTCTTCCTACACGTCCGTTATCGCGAATCTACAAGTGATCCAAGAAACACTAAAACAACACGACTATACTTGATTCTTATTTTTTTTTTTTGTGTGTGTGTGTGTGTGTGTATGGTTGTTGCTGCTGGTAGTCGTTCTGTCTCCACATTTGCAACAGCGATCCTGCAAGTCGTGTGATCCTGTGTCGTGTACTTTCTTGTCTCTTGTCTTGTTTGCGCTGGCCGTCATGAGTATGATCCTGCAAGTCAACGGTGCGCTCAAGAGGTATGGCGAAAAGCCGCAACACCATCGGTCTGTATCTCAGCTAAGTGTTTTAGGTAAGGGAGGGGAGAGAACGAATACCTCCAAGGAAAGTAAAGAAAGAGGTCGGCTTGCTACTAATAATTAGAAAAAAAAAGACGAGAAAAAATAAGCAAGGAATGTCGGCATAATGATGTTACGCAGCGCGATAAAAAAAGAGAGAGAGGAGCCAATGACTGTCAATTGGAGCACAACCAATCTTGAGGTTCGTCGAAAGACTTTTTTTTCCTTAACCTCATTTTGGTCGCAGGTTAGCGCCTGCGGCGTTTTGTATGAAATACCTTGGGTGTAGATGTGAAAAAAAAAAGAAGGCGGTGGATTGGAGAGGTTGCTTTTTTGTCCCGCTCGCTGGCTGTTGTTTGAAGGCGAACGTCAGAGCCTATGACACGGTAGCTGAGATCCTTGGCAGCGAGGGGCGACATTTGCTCCCCCGCTTCCCATATTGAGAGTGACGTCACAATGGGAAACCTTTGTCAGTAGGCATGGATGCTGCAAAGGCTTCTACAGGAGAATCACTTGGTGTATTACGTAATATAGTCTTCGAAGAGTAACCGCAAAGAGATTATTTAGATGAGCGAAAAAAATCACACCACGTGACCGCCCTTCATTATATAAGAATGTAAGTGAAAACTCGCTTAAATTACGCTAATCTGAACGTGGACGAAAATCCGGAAGACCAGTGGGAGGCGCTGCTGACGTCCGAGAACCCTGAGGACCAGCTCCGGTTGGTGGACAGGGCTCGAGCGTCAGCTGCAAGCCATGGCTACCTGGAATGAGGAAGTCACCCACCTCTGGGCGAAGAGCACGCGCGCCTGGTCCCTCAATAAAGTTTAATTCTCTCTCTCTCTCTCTCTCTCTGTGCCTGATGCCAATTCTTTACTTTCTAATTGCAAAGTTGCGTTGCTGTGTTTCCCGAACATTGCTGACCGTGGCTGCTGGGTAATGTTGCTGTTGCCTTTGCCCAGTGCTTCACACAGGGAACAGTGTTCATGTAAAAGAGTCGGCTTGTATGCACTATACCTGCCTTACAGATCTGTTCGTGGCCGATTCTAATCTGTACGAAGGTACACTGACAAACAGTGAAAAAAGTGCCTAAATATTCTAGCTGCATCAAAGAAACGTATAAATCGTCGTCTGAGAACGAAGCGTTCCATGAGTTCTCCTGATTTAGGCATGTCTGTTCTGTAAGTTTTTAAACGGAGTAGAGTGGGTCAGTCATGGAGGAGAAAGTACAATAGAAAGGTAGGTCGATCTCGAAGATGCTGTAGTGTAAGCTGTGGTGGTGGTGCTGATGCTGCCACAGGTAGAATCAGCCTGGCAGACCTGGCCGGCAATTGCTCCGCCTGAGCGACTCTTTCCATGCACTATATCTCACCATACATCACTTAAACCGGTCTCTCAAAGAAGGCGTAAAAAAATAGCAGCCACTTCCTTGCGCATCATCCGCGCACCTTCCGGAAACACAATCTCTTCACAGCATTCGTGAGGAAACCCTCTTTTCATTTCATCATACCGTCCATGAGCATCTGCCTTTCAGGGCAAATGCGCTTACAGGACCAGATGAAGTGGTCTATATCCCCAACTTCATTGCACTCAGTGCGCAATGCGGAAGGAGCTACACTTACTTTAAACAACCCTGCAGGAGTGCAGGCCGACCGTGTTCTGACTTTATACAGCAGGGTAACGCGGGGTCAACCAACACCACCTATAGAACTAGCTCTATAAGCGGTGTTGGGTCGAGACGGGCGTCACCTGCGTCGCGTCTCGAGGGTCTTCGCGTATTGCCGCAAGCAGGCGCGTAACAGCTATATCGCCCAGGCTGCAAAATTACGGTGAAGAAGATGCAACAGTCCCGTGGCGTTTGACTTTCGCTTCACATAAAGTGCAGCAGGCCAGAGACACTACGCCTTTCCTTCGATTAAACATTTTCTCCTCTGTTAGCGGCGCGCCACCATCGACACGCTGCGTAAACTAAGGCAAGAGCGTCACGCACATGATATGTAGACGCCTCACGGCACTATGAAATCGCGGTAGGTGCTGCCGGCCTCAGAAACTTTGGGGTGCGGTGCGGGTGACATCGATCGGCTGCTACAAGCAGCCGTTCTCACGTCGTAAGAGGCGCTAGATACAACCGCTGCTCTTCTTGCTATGTTTATGGATCGCTGCTTTTGTTTCTTGTTGTTTCACTTCAAGCTTGCCTCGCAAGTATCCCTAGTTTTATTTTCTTGCTGCTTTTGCTTACCGCAAGAAGAAAGAGTTGTCTAAGGTGCCACGTGACAAGAAGCAAGATGAGGTACGACGAAAAATTGGGTTACATAAAATTCTCACTATTTTCTAGAGTTCGCATTTGTGATTTTGTAACAACGCGTCCCAGACAGTTTGTGCTCCCCTATTGTTGAGCTGCTTTTGTTTTTAAAGGTTAACATCCCTACCTTTCTTTTATTGGTCTCTCTCTCTTTAAAGAAGCATTCGTTTTTGTACAAAAGCAGATCCATAGACATTCAAAGGTCAGGTACTGCGCCGCGCAGTCTTCGCGCTTCACGATTACGCGCACCGTTTCACTCCGCAGCCACCCTTTTTTAACTTCTCCCTAATTCTTTGCTTCCGATTACTTGTTTGCTTTGCTCTATGGGCTTCTTCCGTTTACACGGGTAGCGCGTAAGCTTGTCTTTCCTTTTCTATAAGCGCATACGCGCGCCTCGCTTCTTTTTGTCGATTGCTGAATGTATTTATTTGTTCTCCACCCTGAATGCCATACTTAAAAGACATTTGCACTGCACGCTCTCGACATTCATTCCGCGTAGAGCACCGCTTGCATCAGTGAAGATTCGCCCTGCGGGTCGTGGTTTGTCGCCTTTGAAAAACGCTGTCTCCTGCGTCGCGTTAAATGTTGACAGTGTCTTATGTCCTGGAAACCTACACGTCATACCATTTGTGAGGGTGAGCCTATGTTCAGAAAACCTTGGCAAAACTTAAATGTTCTCGTTTTAGATTAAATTTAGCAGTTTTAAACTTGAAATTCCGGACTTGCGGGCCGACCCTAATCATATTTTAGAGAGTTCCCGACTTCGGGCGCGACAGCGGAATACATCTTTACGTAATCATAATAAATTGTGGAGTTTTACGTGCTAGCACCACGATATGATTACGAGGCACGCCGTAGTGGAGAAGGGGAGAGAAATAAACTTTATATAGCGACCAGGCTTGAGCCCAAAGGTGGGTGGCTCCTCATTCCAGGTAGCCACGGCTCACTGCTGCCGCCCTAGCCCTGCCTACAAACCATAGCTGGTTTCCAAGGTCATGCGTCAGCAGCACAGCCTCCTACTGGTCTGTTCTGCTCTGTTTGGCCCGTTATAGCCTGATGGCTGATGGTGGTGACTTCGGTGGCACGTGTGGGTTATTCTTGCCCCACAGCTCCATATCGCAGGGCGTTGGGCGTGTCCGGCGGGCAGAACTTGCAGTCCCGCACGCCGGCCCCCGGATACACGGCGTGCAGCAGCCTTTCATTAAGGTAGGTTCCGGCCTGTAATCTTCTCCATGTCACCGCTTGTACCCTGTTGAGCCTCTTATTTATGTGCCGGTGGGTAGCGTCTTCTCTGGTTCCTGGAGAACTCCGGAAGTTTATATCATCTGCTGTTCTTTAACGTGCATTGACATCGCACAGTATACGTGGGCCTCTAGCATTTCGCCTCCATTTAAATGCGACCGTCGCGGCCAGGATCGAACGAGCGACTTTCGGGTCAGCAGCCGAGCGCCGTAGCCACTGTACCACCGCGGCGGACAGCGTTACGTAATCGCAGTCAATTGTCATGGGCGCGTTTCGTGGTACAGTACTGTGTTGTCGAACTGCACACAGTAGGGAGCCTATATGACCGGCCGGTCATGTGGGCTCCCTAGCACACAGTATAACTTTGCGCTCCCGAGCGGTAAACAAAAGTAAATAGGAAATAAAAAGAAAGACAAAAAAGGGGAAGAACGTCCAACTTCTATCCGCGTCTTATCTGAGTTCACATTATAAGAAATGGATAGAAACGAAGTACGAGATTCTTTCCGAAATGCGGCCTCTGATCTCAAAAAGTTATATACGTCGGGAATAGCTCAGACAAAGGTGCAAGACAACTACATGGTTCCTTCCGTGCGATCGCTATATGTGAAATAAGCTTCTGTATATGTGCCAAGAAGGAAACAAAAGGTTACACGGCCCCTTATGTATTTGCCTAAAACGACTCTAAGGCAAAAAGCCAGCTTCTTTTTCTTCTCAGTCGAGTCATAGATCCCCCGAAATCTTTGTGCACCCAACGTGGTTTTGCAATGCCTCCGGGATCGGCCCACCTTTGACCAAGCGATGGGGTCATGTGATCACGTCGTCATGCGACTTCATGATGACGCCATAACAACGTCAAAAATTTCGAAGCCCTGTGTCGTCAACATGACGTCATAGTGTGACGTAATCACGTGATTTTTTTTTATACCTCGTGTTGGAAGCCGACGCCGCCGACGCAGCTCGCGCGCCTCGACCCACAAGAAGAGCGGGTATTCATGCGACTTCTTGCACCACACGCTGGCTTTTCGCCGAGGGACCCTTTCACGAGCCGTTTAAGGCTTTCGCCTTAATATTAGCCTTCCGGAGAGAGATGCAAGCGTCGTATAGGCTGGTGCACTGCCGCCTCAGAAGCCGCCCCAGCAACCGAATGGCAGCACGCCGTTACGCACTCTCGGCTCTGTCTCGTTCAATCCGGGCCAAGCTATGCGGGACAAACAATACTCGCCCCTGACAAAGGCGCTGTTTTTATCGGCCAGGCTTGCGCGCAACAAAGCGAGCATCGATAATTGTATTCGCCGACCGTGGCTAGCTGTAAATCTTCCTAGGCGTTCGACCTGCGCGCGCTTGGCTGCACGTTTGCCCCGTTATATCGTGTAGGGGCGAGCCGCGGAACGCCACTTGACGCGTGGCTGCTTCCCTAGGTCGTTGAGACGCTCTACCGACCAAGTACGCGGTATAACCATGCAAATGCGTGATTAATACGACCCGTAATTCAGGCAGCCACCACCGAACGTGCTTTTCGCGCCTAGGTAGACACGAAAGGAGAACAAAACACGAAGAGGAAAAGACAACAAATGACATAAACAATAAGAAACGGCCTCGATCTTGAAAAGCTACGAAATTGTAGTATTCCTGTCGTGAAGTATTTCTTTGTGAAGCAGAATGTTGGCGATATTGCGCCCAAACATAGCCTGGAGATAAGAGGATGTTGTCAAGCGTAAAAGCGTTCACTGTAGCAATAAATAAGAATAATTTAAAAATTAATGAAGGACCCGTACTGGTGTCTAATCTTTAGCTAAACTATTTATTTTGGAGGATCTATGTTTTTTTACGCATGACCGAAAAAAGTCACTTTCGCCGCAAGGGCGAAACAATGAATGCAACATCAAAACACTGGAATGTTATACTAAGTAAGGCTATAGTAGCCAATCCCCTTAGCGTTAGACCTGGCGTAACATAACAAATGACTGGCCTACGGAAACGCGGCCGCTGCAGCCAGCGAAGCGATCGTCGTGTTCTGTATCACTTCAACGCAAACTTAGCGGTGAGAGCGCAGCACGTACAAAGGTATGAGCCGTATGTCTGCCGATCTCTGTGAAGATAGGGCGCGCGCGACCACGCCCAGGTGGCTTCTGCCGGAGCCACGCAGTCCCATCTCCGGGACAAGCCCTGGGCCTCTTGCGCGACTGAGGGTGGCCGGTGCGTTTCCTCTCCGCTTGAGCCGTGTCTGTCGACTGACCTCGCACGCTATCACTCGCACATAGAACACCCGACGCGCGGGGTTATGTTATCGATCTTGGACCTTATACGGGATTTCACAGCGACGTCAACGGCAAGAATGTGCACGGAGTGTACACATAATTGCTATCGCTATAAAACAAAAAAAATGTAATGTCACGTAATCACCAGGGCTGCCTCAGGGCTGCATCAGCCCTGATGTGAGCCCGACGGACCTCTTCCTGTTACCAAAGCTCAAGAGAAGCCTGACAGGTCATCGTTTCGACGGTGTTCCCGCCATCCAATGACGGTCTGTCACAGATTCTCTGAAAGGGGTAGAGGCAGCTAACTTTCAGGAAGCCCTTGCGGCGTGGGAATCGCGTTGTAATCGGTGTATCGACGCCAAAGAAAAGTATTTTGAAGAATTGTAACTATATATATACTCATCGGATCAATAAATTCTTCTTACCACACCCAGTCTCATTACTTTACGGTCAGACCCGCCATACAAATCTCCTGTATGCAGAGACGGCTCTGAGCAAGTGTGAAGCTCAGCAGATGCTGATAAGATATTTTAATTTGATATTAAAGTCAATTTTTCCATGGCGCACCTATTGACATCGACACTAGCTTGACGTCAGGCTACAGTACAAATTCTGGTGACTTCACGCAGTAGTCTGGCTAGTTGTGATGCCGTTAGCTACCAAAACTTCCAAGATGGCCGCTTGTGCGTCATCAAAACTTCCAAAATGGCCGCTTGTGCATCACCAACGGAGCCACGGTGTGGAGCGGCCGTGGAAACGTCACTACATATTGTGCGAGCACGTGACGAGAAGCTCATACCGTGTTATGACGTCAGGGTACAGTAGGAACCGAAACTAGCTTTTAAAAACATACTGTAATTACTTTTTCAGGACGCACTCGCGCGTAGCACTACCTTTTCTAGGCTCTTGAGGGCTTGACCTTTCGTTTGACGCAATAAAAAAGCAACTGAAAACATTCGTGCCAGTACCCCTTTAAGGACACCAGTGAATAGATCTGAGCGCGTCACTGTCTGACACCCTGCATGGCGCGGAAGAAACGTGCCGCTAGCTTTGATCAATCTATTCTTTTAAATGCAAAGCATTTCTTAGCGAACTTCTGCGACTTTGAGCGTATCTATCTATCTATCTATCTATCTATCTATCTATCTATCTATCTATCTATCTATCTATCTATCTATCTATCTATCTATCTATCTATCTATCTATCTATCTATCTATCTATCTATCTATCTATCTATCTATCTATCTATCTATCTATCTATCTATCTATCTATCTATCTATCTATCTATCTATCTATCTATCTATCTATCTATCTATCTATCCGCCTACGACTTTGTGCTCTCCTGACCGTTTCGTTAATCGGATGTATACCAAAATTGGCGTGTCATAACATGGCCTTATTGCGAACATATATGACAGGTCATATCATGAAAATCGTGACACGCATGTCATGAACAGCATGATTTACATTCCACGGCCTTTGGGCTTTTGCGGCCGTTCCGTTAATTTCGTATATACCAAAATTGGTACGGCGTGACAGGAGTTCATGACGAACATAATGACAGGTCCTAACATGCAAGTCATGACGCGCATGTCATGTGCAGCATGATTTACATGACATGGTCTCGGGGCGCTCGCGGCCGTTTAAATTAAGGGATATATACGAAAACTGGTATGACGAGACATTTCTGTATGACGAACATAACTGACACGTGGTAACATGAAAATCATGACATGCATATCATCTACGACATGATTTGCATGCCTTGCTCACGGCGCACTCGCGGTCGTTTCGCTAGACTGATATACACCAAAATTGGTATTGTGCGATGTGACTGTATGAAGAACATGGATAACAGGTGGTAGCATGAAAACCATGACATCCATGACATGTATGTCATGATTTATATACCACGCTCATGGTGCATTCGCGGCCGTTTCGCTCGCATGATATACACCAAAATTGGTATTGCGTGACATGACCGTATGACGAACGTAAGCGAGAGGTGGTAACATGAAAGTCATGACATGCAAGTCATGTACTAACTGATTTACATGCCACGCTCATGGTGCGCTAGCGGCCGTTTCAGTAGATTGATATACACCAAAATTGGTATTGTGCGATGTGACTGTATGAAGAACATGAATAACAGTTGGTAAGATGAAAACCGTGACATGCATGTCATGTATGTCATGATTTACATGCCACGCTCATGATTCAATCGCGGCCACTTCGCTAGCTTGATGTACACCAAAATTGGTATTGCGCGACGGGACTGTATGACGAATGTAAATGAAAGGTGGTAACATGGAAATCATGGCATGCATGCCATGTACGACATAATTTACATGCCATGCTCATGGCGCACTCGTGGCCGTTTCGCTAGATTGATATGCACCAAAATTGCTATTGCGCGATGTGACTGTATGAAGAACATGAATAACAGGTGGTAGCATGAAAACCCATGCCATGTATGTCATGATTTACATGCCACGCTCATCGTGCATTCGCGGCCGTTTCGCTAGCTTGATATACACCAAAACTGGTATTGCGCGATGTGACTGTATGATGAACATTAGTGACAGGTGGTAACATGAAAAACCATGATATGAATGTCATGTATGGCATGATTTACACGCTATACTCATGGTGTACTCGCGGCCATTTCGCTCCTTTGATATACACCAAAATTGGTATTGCGCGATGTGACTGTATGACGAACATAAATGAGAGGTCTTAACATGCGAATCATGTTATGCATGCCATGTACGGTATAATTTACATGCCACTGTCATGGTGCCTTCCGGCCGTTTTGTTAACTAGATATATACCAAAAGTGGTATGGCATCACACGAGTGCGTGATGAACATAAACGACAGGTCATGCATTGTATATACAAGAATATGCGTTTCATTGGCATGATCACGGTGTAAGAATAAGTTAGGTGATGACTCTGCCGCCGGCGCCGCGTCCAGATTGTGTTCGCCGCCTTGGCTGTTTCCTTTGGCTGCGACAGGTGGCGCTAACATACGGGGGCTCACTGGGGAAAGGCGCCGATCCGCGCCTAGTACGTTACTGCTGCGCAGCCTCGCTTGTTTATTACGTTCGATATACCTATGCACATAGATGTGAATAAATTAGTACACTGAGATTCTGCAGTAACGAAATTGATTTTTAATTGTATCGGAAGATTAATTCCCAAAAGCGTTCTCGTCATATAAATGTTCCGACACCAGCAAACGTTGGTCTGCAGAGCGGTCGTATTTTGACGCGACCGCGTTAAAGAGCTCGTTTCGTTGAAATTCCGGTGTCGGCGGCGTCGGCGTCGGCGTCTTTGGTTCTGAGTAAAAAAACAGCGTTGGCCGTGAGTGAAAATTCGAGGTAGCTGCTATAAGGATAGCAACTCGAAGGATAGCAGCTCGAGGGCGTTTGCGCTTGGCTTACCTTGAGGCAGTCTCCACCCAAGAGCGCAGGCACGCTAGCGATAAGGAAGGCGATAGTGTGCGTGCGTGCTCGTGTGTGTGCGCGCGTGTGTGTATTGCTCGTGTGTGTGCGCGCGCGTGTGTGTGAGCCTGTGTATGTGTGTGTGCGTCACGTGCCTGCGTGTGTGTGAGTACATGTGTGCCTGCGAGTAAGGGCATGTGCGTGCGCGCGTGTGTGCATTTGCGTGCGTGCGTATGTGTGCGCGTCTGTGTGCATGTGCGTGTGTGCATTTGTGTGCGTGCGCGTGCATGTGTGTGTGTGTATTGCGTGTGTGCATGCGCGCGCGTGTGTGTGAGTGCGTGCGCATGTGTAAGGGCATGTGCCTGCGCGTGTGTGTACATTTGAGTGCGTGCGTATGTGTGCGCGTCTGTGTGCATGTGCTTGTGCGCATTCGTGTGCGTGTTCGAGCATGTGTGTGTGTATTGCGTGCGCGCGCGCGCGTGTGTCTGCGTGTGTGTGAGTGAGTGCGCGTGTGCGCGCAGGGTATGTGCCTGCGTGTGTGTGCATTTACGTGCGTGCGTGCGTATGTGTGCGCGCCTGTGTGCATGTGCGTGCATTTGTGTGCATGCGCGTGCATGTCTGTGCGTGTTTGTGCGTGCGTATATGTGCGTGTCTGTATGCATGTGCGTTTGTGTGCGTGCGCGTGTGTCTGCGTGTGTGTGAGTGCATGTGTGCGTGCGCGTGTGTAAGAACATGTGCGTGCGCGTGTGTGCATTAGTGCGCGTGCGCGCGTGTGTGTGCATTTGCGTGCGTGCATGCGTATGTGTGCGTGTCTGTATGCGTATGTGTGCGTTTGTGTGCGTGCGCGTGTGTCTGCGTGTGTGTGAGTGCATGTGTGCGTGCGCGTGTCTAAGGACATGTGCGTGCGCTCGTGTGTGCATTTGCGTGCGTGCGCGTGCGCTCGTGTGTGTGCCTGTCTGTATGCATGTGCGTGTGTGCGTTTGTGTGCGTATTCCGTGTGTGAGGGCATGTGTGCGTGTGCGTGCGTATGTGTGTGCATTTGTGTGTGTGCGTGTTTGTGTGTGTGTGCATGTGTGTGTGTGTGTATGTGTGAGTGTCTGCGTGTGGATATCGCTGTTGCGCTCTAGTTGCTTAGCAAGCTGAACGAAAAAAAAAAAAACTTCGTCAGACAAGTTTCAACCAATGTATCACGAAACTTACACGTGTTCTATTAAGTACTTTAATCGACACGCGACCCCTGCCAGTTTTTCGGTTAGCGTCTCGCATTTGCTGCATTTTGGCCTCTGGCAATGTCGGCTGCATGATATGGTGTGAAGAACTTCATTGGGTCCCGAAGGTCAACCCCTGGCAAACTGATTATAATCACGTGAATACTGTGAACGTAAAAAACGCGACTGCATCAGAGAAGTAGTAAGCACAATTATTTCTGTTCTCTGATTGTTCTACAATATTTAATGTTTCTTTGTCCTAATTATAGTCATAGATCAGGCAGCTCAAAAAGTGGCATCTGAATTTAAAACATAAAATTGCCTTTCCGGCTTGATGACTACGTGTGTCGGTAGCGCATAGGCCACTCACACTGTCAGTGTTGTGTTCAGAAGCCTCCTGTTCTTCACGTGGAGGAGGCTCGTCGCTGCTGAAGTCGAAAGGCGGCCTCTTGCGTTGCGTGCCCTTTGATTCAGCATCGCCATGCCGTGGAGTCGCTGTCTCTACGTGCAATACATTTGGCGTACATTCAGCGGTCGGGTAAGGCAGTTCCGAAGCAATTGAACCTTTTCGCCCCCGTTGCTTCCGAGAAAGCGGCAGCAGAGCCCGCCGTTTCGCGGAGGTTTCCTGGTTCTTTGCTGCACGGTCAGGTATTTTGGGCAGCCGTCGAAAATGCTAGACACAGCATCCGAAGAGAGCGTAGGTCTCTTTCGGGCGCGCAACAGGACGTTTCCCTTGTACTCTGCATGATATGTTGCAGAGATCGCTTCTTCCGGGAAATGCTTGCGCACACATGGTCAGTATGCTCCAAAACTCTGTCTGCTCTCGGAATCGCCCGTCGCCACTTATCTAAGCGCTCTGGTTCACGCGGAGCCTTGAAAAGCGACACACGCTCCGCACAAGTCCTATACCCGGACTTGCAATTCGGGACAAAACATTTTTTGCCCATTTCGAGGCGCAGCCAGCGACAAGGCCGCTAAAGGATACTCGGCATCATACACAGCGTCGAGGTATACGTGCACTCAATCACAATAGACGAACTAGCAAAACAAATGCACTGACGGGGCTCACAGGCACAGGGTAACGCGTTTATAAATCACAAAATGTCATGCACACAAAGCTTTCAGGAAGATCTTTCTTTGCGCGCGAATTTCAGAATGAGCGCCGCGCGAGCCCCTGAGACCCCTGACCGTAGCGCCATCTCAACGCGCGCCGCGAAAACTGCTCGTGGCTCAAGGTCATCGGCGAACACAATCTGCCCGCGCCCTCTCCTCAAGCGGAGCGGCGAGTGTAAGCACCTAACTCTTTCTTACACCGTGGGCATGATGTATTGTGCATGCATGCGTGCATGGCAAATATGCCTTATATATGGTGGAATAGAAACCATGGCATGAATGATTTCATTAGGCTCAAAGACAAACAAGGCGATGTATGCAGCACTTTGCTGGCTGCTTCGCATTACATCGATTCTCACAGCGCGTGTGATCTGCCGGATTTTTTTAAATGCGAAGCATTTCTTAGCGAACCTTTGGCACTTTGAGCGTTTCTATCTATCTATCTATCTATCTATCTATCTATCTATCTATCTATCTATCTATCTATCTATCTATCTATCTATCTATCTATCTATCTATCTATCTATAACTAATCTAGCCGTCTACGTCATCTAGGTGCTCTCACGGTCGCCTCCTTAACTTGGTGTAGACCAAACTTGGCATAGGAGGGTAAGACGATTTGACGAATATGACTGTCGGGTCATGACATGAATAACGTGAAAATCCTGTTGCGTACGTCGTCAAACCCTTTCCTCCAGACACGTGTGGCATATAACTGTTTACCACGGGCCGCGGCGTACGGGTATGCGCCACAGGTGATCGACAGTTTATATCTACCCAGGAACGATGAGAGCAGACACTGGTAATTTAAATGCGAGAGCGTTAAGAAAAACCGACATCGGCAGCGTTGACCCGACGGATGGAAAGAATAAAAATTGGGATCTCAGCAGGAATCGAACCCAAGCAATCTGCGTGGCAGTCTGCTATACTACCATAGAGCCACGCCAGGTCTAGAAACTGCTTTGGAAAAAGACCCTATGCAGGCGTAATGTCGGCGCAACGTCAATTGTGGTTGTGGTGCTGGCTATCTAATTTTAAAAGAAAGCAATAAGCGCTACACGTACTCCTACGATAAAGCGTCATATTAGATTAACGTATATGGTTCCAGGATTGGCTTCGCTTATATAGCAGTCTAATAAACATTACATTTGTATTCCTTTTATTCAGCTAGCTATATTGAAGCATTGCTCGACCCCGGAGTAATACATTAACGAAAGTCACGTATGATATTCACATGCACGATAAAGTGTCCTTAGTTTAGATAATACTGACGTATGTATTCTAACGTGAGGGCTGACGTTACGTCGCACCATAAGTTACCCTTTAAACGCCAGTGTTGTCGACGTGCCTGATAAGCCCACGATGTGCACAAAGCTAGTACGCTTACAAAAACACGTCGATCCACCTCGTAACGCTTGGGTCAAAGCCATAAAATACAGCATAGAAGAACTCGCTGACTGCTTCGCGTGAAACCGATTCCCACAACGGGTGGGATCTGCCGAATTTTTTTCTTTCCACGTCGGAAGCGCGTTACGTGGTAACGCGAGCTAGTATACCAGCCGTGGGCGACTCGTCGTTCCCCGGCCAAAATAAGCGCAGAGAAGCTGCTTACGAGAACTGCCGCCATCGCGGTTCACGTCGCGTATCTTTCTGTATACGCATGCCACCGCACGGGCTGCGGCCCGCAACACACCAAGCACGCGCGAATCGTTCATGCGCATCATACGTTCGAACAGGCTGGGGGCGAGCGTAATTACAAAGTTTGCTTCACAGTCACTGACGATCACGCTGTGCTGTGAGAGAGAAAGAAAGATGAAGGGGAAGGATAGAGGATTTCAATACAAATGGGAGTTTGTATATAGAACTGAGCCCTGAAGAGACTACGAACGCATCGGACGCTTCGTGGGCGTGTTACTCTCTCTCTCTTACTGCTTTCTGACGAAGCTCGTTAGGGGCGGCTTTGCGTTATTGTATAAGACGCTTGGTGACTGACGACCCGGAAAAAAATTTCGCGGCTGGCCGGATTCACTGGCTTGATGCGACGCGCGCAGAAGTTTCTTTTGCGGCTTCAACAACGAGCGATCGCAGTGTGAGCGAGCGAATCCAGAGTTCGCGCTCCGGGTACAGCGACACCTAATCACCGAAGCAACGCATCGAGTGGGCTGGCTAATAAGATCGCGCCATGTTTGTCGCGGAGGCCGTGGCTTTCTTTTTCTTCGCCCAACGAACTGCGAATGGCACGACGCGATGCGCCGCTGCGGTTGCTGCAAAGTCGAGGAGCTATTATTTCGATTCGCTTCGTCGAACACGCTGCATTGCAGAGTTTTGGGTGGCGACTTGGGCGTGTTAGCGATGCGCGATGACTAGCTGTACGCAGTAGATACGGCGTTGCCAAGTAGAATTAATAGGAGCAACTGCGGCGCTGCGATCGTTCACCTACCATGGGAGGGTTGGATACATGTATCCTAATGTATTCGTATAATCTTTATGGTTTTAGGACGCAAACGTCATAAAATTCATTCATTCACTCGCGGTATTAACTTCAGACGTTCTTGTGGCGTTATTTCTGTTGCATTTTATCATTATTTTAAATATTCAAGAGTTACATTTCCTAAATTGCGTTTTTTGTGTTGCTAATTAAACATACAGTACCTAGCAAATCAAAGCAAACAATTTTAGAAAGGAAATAGCAAAATAGAACACTAACGTTTAAAACCAGGCAAGGAAGGTCCACCTTGTTTGCTTGGTTTTGAACTTCGTAGTGTTCTCTTTCACTATTGGTCGTTTAAAACATTTGGAGCTGGTATCAGAGAGTGATGCAGCAATGCAGTATTTGTTGTTTTGTACTTTGTAACACTATCCACTTTTCCTGCAGCTGTAACGTAGTACGTGCGGGGTCTGTTCACTCTACACGAGTCAGGGTCTGTTTTCTACTATCAAACTCAGCACTACATAATATTCGAGCTTAGCCAGTAAAATTCGTTGAACGCTTCGTTACACTCGTTACACCGACGCACGTTCGCGTATAACTTGTTTTCGATTGCACAACTTCCGGTAGATGTCTGAAATAATTGATTACGCGAGAACGAAACAGCTTGCTCATATCGGGAAGAGTATAGGCAAGTGCTCGCTTGTGGTATTCTTTTTTTTTTTTTTTTCGTAGACACTTCGTTGTTTTGATATAGCCAGCAGCAGACACTCTAATGAGTCCACCGCGTATGGTACAAAACGAGTTCACGGACAGACAGTATAGGCAAAAAAGCCAAGGAAACGACGTCTCGAAGGTCGCATACGAATGTCGCCTTGTACAGGTATACACTCAAAAGCGACGTCCAGATCAAGTGACTCGAGGAAACGACGTTTTTTTTTTTTCTACGTTGAAAACATTAGAAGGGAGCGCTACGATCGATTCCCATAAATGAGGCAACGGCGAGCGATCTGCTGATACGGCGAGTCCGTCTCGGCGCGCGCAATTATTTCCCGATTGGAATCGTCAGAGACGGCGAATACGATGCCCAACCTGGCAAACACTCGATTTCGTGCGGAGTGCTCGGAGATTCAACGAGAAGCGCGGATTTCGCTTTTGACGAGGTGCGCAGGGCACTGTACTCGTGCCCGGGGACTTCAAGGCGGCCATTCTGCGTTTCTACGGTGTGTGCGTTCATGACAGTTCAAAGACTGCTAGGGCCCAGATGCTCGTGTCTATAGTTAAGATATGCCGGGTTCTATGGTTTGTGGCGTCAGACGATCGACTGTGAGAACCTCTATGCATTTTTACACACAGCGCGAATAAAATAACAGAGACACAAGAAGAAGAAACGACGAAACACAAGCGCTGACTCACGACTCAAGGGTTATTCTTCTTGTCTCTTTGTTATTTCATTCGCCCTGTCTGTTAAGTTGCAGATTCACCGATTCGTCCGACTAGATACTGAACCTCTTATGCAGTCAGCCAGACTTCTGAATAGCATTGGAGCAGTGCTTCTGTATAGCAAGAAAAGTCCAGCGGCCAACTCTCCCGCTCGCGTCCTTAGTGAAGGTAAGTCAACAAAGAGCGTGATGGTCAGTAACTATCTACAGAAAACGTGCGTAAAAAAGGGAAAGAAAAAAAAGAAAAAGAAAAAAGGTCAGCCTTTTTTTAAAGCAAAGACCTTTTAGAATCCTCTCGGACTTAGTTCACTGTGCTTAGTTTCCTCATAACTAAACGTCCACAGAAGCACATATACGAATGATAAGCCTATACACTATTTTACGGATGTGTTTAGGTGCCGCCATCTTAGGGCTCTTAACGGTGCCGTTTCGTATCTTTAACACCTGAATGAATGGTGCTGCAGTACAATCACACTAGTGAAAACGGCTGTATGGATGCATATGGCCTTTGGCGACCTTGTTAATTTGAACTCACGACATACAAACTGAGAAAAAAAAAAGCAGTACCTCTTACTCTTTTTTCGTGAGTTCTTACTTGCTACATATATAACTCCCTTTAATGGTACGCGTGAACTTTCTTTTGGAGATCATTATACTCCCTTAGGAGAGTCGTGGGAAGCGCGACTCTCCGAAAGAGAGCTAACGTGTATCTTTAAGGAGAGTTAAATATTCGGTAAGTCAGGACTCACCAGAAGGAGTAGCAGGTACTCTTTCTTAGAGCGAAAACTAATACATCATTCGTGCAAAAGCCCGAGATGGTTCAACACCACCTAGACTAGCTAAGGCCTCTCCAAATCCTCCTCTCCCCAGCGCCTACGTCCACGGCCGCTGGATAAAAAGCGCACGGTACGGCCTGCCGCGTCGGGCGGTTTTCTATGGGAGAGCGCGTGTTGGCCCTAGTTGCAGTTGCGGCCGCTGCGGCGCGACGGGGCGGGGAGGGGAAACGGGTGCCGGCGGCTCCGTTGGGGCAGCAGCCGCAGCAAATTAGTTGGTGGTGGTAACAACAGCGATCTCACTCAGCTGTTCTAAGCGGTTTTATTCTATCTTATCTATCGCAGTCATGACATATCATGCATTCAGTTGAGTCCGTTCGCGTAATCTGGTTAAATAGCCACTTAAGTTTCCGTGTACGTGCCGAGCTCCTGGCATTTTTTTCCAGGACTAACTTTTTGCTTTGTGTCTGAAAGAATATTCCACAATGCGCGTAGCAACATTATATGGCACTGAATGTGTGAAAAAGTGGTTGTTATATTTATGTGCGTGTAATGAATACATCGTTTGTTATTTTAACATATCGATTTCCGTGACATTTCTTCAGCACCTTTCTGCAAATGCTTGACAAGTATTTATTTGAAACATTTGATAATACACGTTCATGTTCTTTATACACAGGAAGTGCATGTAAAAACATACGTTGAATCTTTTTCATGATGTCTGATACATGATACTGTGCTGAAAAGTAGTTCAGCTTCGGATGCTTGATACTAGCGGATTCTACAAATATAGTGACGCACTCGTCGTAACTTTGTTGAAAAGGCTGCGGAATTATATATTCATTAGAAGTGGCTTACAAATATTCTTGACAGTTCTTAGCAGGGCAATGTCATCAAATTGATGTATATATAAGGCCGATCACTGGAGTGGCTAATATCTCGAAGAATCAAGCTACAAATGAAGTTTTCTTTAAATCAAGATACAAAACCACGATATGGTTTTGTATCTTGAGTTATGTCTTGGTCTGGAACGCCCCCCCCCCCCCCCGCACACATTTTTGTTGTTGTTTACCGTATAGCTGTCAAAAGCGACCCACCTTAACTTTGTCCCTGTGAGTCACTCGCAATGTGTGTGTTGGCTGCCACGTATATTTGTTTGAAATGAAGTCTTGTCGTCGCCCACCAGCCGCTTTTCTGCACTTTTTTTGTCTCCGCCTATTTTGCTGAGATAACTTTGAGTCTGTGCCCCGTACCGCTAATGACCACAGACTACCCAACTCTCTGAATAAAAGGGATACACGTGGTTTTCACGGCAACCAACATCAGTACCACATGGCATTGCGGGGCAACGCACGCCACCGCAACGCGACAGCGTTCGTAAACAACCGGAACCGATGACAAAGGTGCCGCGGGCTGAAAGGTGGGAACTAGAAAAAAAAAACTAGACATAAGAGAAAACGGGAAGGTGGTACGTGTCACGGCTGCTGGATTTCAACAACGTTTGCAACAAGCCGCCATTTGCAGCTAGCAGGGATGAGCCCTGAATTCAAGATAAATAAAATGACTTCTCACATTTTGTCCAGATTTTATGTTCACTGTTGAATTCGTTGCACGATCATGAAAACGGCGTAACGGGAAGGTACAGAAATACTGAAAAGCGCAGGAATGCAAGCAGTTGAGTTCGTGCGTTTTTCAGGCTTTTAATCACTCTTTCCGTCTGACCGTTTTCATATTAATTAATCCGTAACAGCTCGCCCAATTGTCAGTATTGAAGATGTAGTCACTGAAATTTCAAAGTGACTCGAATCTCCTTCTATGAGATGGTCGCACATATGATAAGCATTATTTCATGGCAGTTGTATGTGATACCGTACCGTATGTGTACTATAAACATGTTTGGAGGAAAGAAGAAGTTTATCTTATTTTGTGTCAAATAAACAGTGGCGGCTGCAGTTTCTGAGATCACGTTTTTGAATTGAAATAATTAAATCTGAAGCAACATACTCAGAGCCAAAATAAAGAATTTCGATGCACCAGGAAAGGTGCGGCGTCTCCAGGTTGGTTAGTTGTGGTCTTCTAGGATACCAGAAAAATATGCCCACGGGATTACTTCCGCAAAAAGCGATCGGTGCGCGAAGTTGCATCTTTGGCAAGGCAAGAACAAAAATTCCCAAGCGCTGCAAGAATGTACAAGAAATATCGGTAATTAACTGATGTGTACACGCTAGATAAATTTTAGAAGAAGATTTCGGGCGTAACATGAAGACGCACGCGCTCAAGCATAACTGCCGCAAGCGCGCCGCGCATGTGATCCCGCGGGCGTCCGCGAAACCCGTCCCCGCCCGGTGGCGCCGCTGCGGTGGTCCGGGAAACTAGGCCCGTCACGCCGGTTTCGGAGCACGCGGCAGGCCGCACCCGTGCGCTTTTTATCCAGCGGCCGTGCTACGTCACCATACTACGACGGAGCTGCTTCGTCGTCTCTCGACGCTTTCGGGAAAAGGGAGACATACCCGCCCTACCGAGTACAACTGGATGGTTACGCCCATTAATAAAAGATGATGTAGTCCGTGTAGTTCTTTTGACTACCCTTACAATTGGCGCTAGGGCAAGCTTCCCGTATAACGCTCACGCCATATAAGAACGTTAGTAAACCTCGGAGTTTTCAGCCGAACTACTCATACATCTATGCAAACAACACGCCAAAAATTATCACAGCGGATGCCGTTGCTTGCTGAGTCGAATGACACAGAGAAGGAACAACGGCCAGTAGTAACTACTGAATCTGCCACTTCCATGCAATACCTCGCGCCGTCCAGTAATCAACATGAACTTTATCAAATTTTCAAGGCCAAGTTAAAAATGAATAAGCATGTCACACAATGGAGGAATTAAGTAGTGTCCTTGATTCTTCCTTGTCGGTGCCCCGCGGAAGTTTGTTTCGGTTTATCCTGAATAAGGCTGCAAATTAAACGGGGTCTTCGAGGCGTATATGAACACAGGCCGGAACACTCGCCCGCGATCGAATTAATATTTTTAATTCAATTAGGCGATGTCGTGTAGGCAGACGCAAGGCAGATCTGTAAACCTTAATTACCTCTCGAAGACACGGGCACTGTGTTCTCTCTGTCAGCCGTTCACTTTGCGAAGGCGTGTTTAAAATTTTGCATTTTTTTCGTTAAGCCTGTGGTCTCGCGGATAGCCTTCAGGCTATTTGATACAGGAACGGCGCTACCGATAATATCTCTTTTTATAGGCGGAAAAACAAAAACAAGAAGAAAGACCGGCCGATATTTGGGTGAATGTTAAAAAGGTTAGGAGGCGGGTGGGTCTATTGTATGCGAAAGGACAACTGATAATATGTTAGGTTGATGTTCGTTGAAAGAGTGTTCTCTGTAACAGAGATATAGAGGTATAGAAAGATACAAAGAAATAGAACTAAGATACTAGAGTGAGTTCGAATATGTCCCACATACGAATTCGAAGGGCGTAAAATTATTTCAATCGCTTGACACAAGGAGCGTTTCTGTAACTATTACTGGCACTTGGGTTCACAGGTAAGAGTGCGAGGCTTCTTAACGCGGATCCGCACCTTAACTATACTTTCACAACGATTTGTGAAATAAACTCCTTCTAATTGAAACAGTAGAGTTATCACGAAAGTTTATTGATATGATTAAGGAATCGCTGTGGGATCTCTAGGCTATTCATGCTCAAAAATCCGCTGGAGAGCTGGACGTTCTTGTAGCTCCTGTCTCCAGCTCCGGAAGCGGAAACGTTTACACAAGGGAAGAGAAGTTGTGGTAGTACGATATGTCTTGCAGGTACAGTCTTTCCATCTCCCTGATCGATACACGCGTACGCGTGAACGGCCTCTGCCAAGCATCACCACTGACGACGACGGCTGGCGAGTCTGCGACGCTCTTCCCGTCTCCACGGTTACAAGGTTCCACGTTGTTCACGTGGACGACGTTGAGGTGCGCTTTATGCGACATGGGACCGGTGACCAGGGCCACTTCCGCGTCGCACGACAGGTCTTCGTCCGCAAAGGCCGGTTGAAGTCTCCTCAGAGCGCTTGGCTTCGCAAACACCGCGCAATCCTCGAGGTGAGGGAATGGACTCGCATCGTGACCGGGGGTTACGCGACCGAACAGGTCTCCCGTCGATAGGGTGAACGAGTCCAGCGCAAATAGGATGGCCTTGACGTCGACGTACGTGTCGTCGCTGACAACAAGCGTTAGCGAGGCGTTAGGAACAAAGCTGGGAATCCATTCGACGGCCAGAACAAAAGTGCAGGTCTCTCGCGGTGCTCGTCTGTCCCTCAGCTCGACCACAATGTCCTTGTGCAGCTGGAACTCGGCCTGCGTTTTGAGAAGTAAGACAAACCCTACGGAGTGTCGCGATGCGTCGAAATTTTTGTAATGCGATGAACACCGTTCGAAAATTTGACGTTGCTCACATTTATCGAAAGCTAGAGGCCCTACACCGAATGAATTATGTATAACTTTAACTTTCCGTAATGAAACGGTCGCCGCACCGAGATTCGTTGATCAACATATGCGGAACAATATCCCTGAAGTGAAAATTCGGAAAGGGGAGGGGTGTTAGAGCTACTGACAGTAGGGCGACGGTGAAAGCATTTACAAAACTAGGCTATAGAACGATCATTTTGAAAGCTGTCATCGCCAATATAGTGGTACGCTTGCGATGAACCGCAGACCACAACCCTTTCACTTCATCTGCTCCATTCGTACAAGAAATAGGAAAATGAAAAATGGCGACCTTTTCGATAGACCGGCGTGACAGAGGAGGAGAGAATTGTTTGAATAAATTAAATTGAATCAAGTACAATTCAATTGTACTTGAATTAAGTTCCTTGAATGTGGCGGCACCACACGCAGTTTTATACTTATTTTAAGAGAGAGAGAGAGAAGGAAGAATTACAGGGTGCGTTTGTGTAGCGTTTGGTCCGGTCTTCATTACCGCCTTTGTTACGCAGTTATTGTAACGAAATTTTATTAATAGTTGGTATCGCTGCTTTCTAAATACTCAGTTGATTCTTTTTCCATCCTGACACCTCAACACAAACTGTGACTACGGCGGTGCACCTCAGCACAAACTGGCGCATCGGGTGCATCTCTATGCCTTTCCATTTCCTTATGCATGCCTTTGCTATCCAAGTAGACGAGCTCGGAGGCGTTGCCTAGAGCGCTCACCCTGACGGGTCTGACGACTCGGTTGGTCCAGGCGGCTCCCATGAAGAAGACGAGTCCGAAGCTGCAGTTTGCGTAGTTGCCATGGTGGCCCCACGTGCGGCGAATGGCGTTGCGCTGCGCCCGCCGATGGGCCTCGGTGCGAACCGCCACCACGAGGTTCGAGTGAGGGCACTTGCTCGCTCTCTGCGCGGTGATCAGCAGCTCGCTGTAATCCCACAGTACGGCAGCGCTCCGGTCCGCCGTCGTGGCGTCGGAAGGGTGACGCCCGGATGATGGCGGCTCGCGGATCACCAACCAGGGACTCGGCAATGGAGACGGGCAAGTGACGCAGGTCACAACTTGTTCCGGAGGCCCTGACAAATGCGCGTGCTTTTTAAGGCGAAATCCTTAGGTGCTTAGTAACGTGAAAAATTGGACGAGTTCGTGATCCATGGTGGACCACAGACGAGGAACACAGGGGTGGAGCAATGCATAAGCCTAGCATCAATAACACTCACCAAGAAAGAGTTGAACTTTCTTAATAGAGCACGCGTCGATAGCAGTTAATGGCTTGGCCTCATATTTTGCTGATTTATTACGGGATTTTCTTTTTTTGTGTGATTTCCGTGTCGTTTTCTTCTTCTGTGCCACGTACATATGCGCGTTTCTGAAGAAAATAAACTAGTTGTAAGCAGCGCATTGTTCGTCCTTCTTCTTATACCTCGTCTCGGCAGTTGCGCTGTGGTCCATCATAGATGCCTCTATGACACAAAAGTGACCGTCGGCGCCAACACGCAGTGATAGAAAAAAATCAACATAATGTGATGACGTCACTATGACGTCACAGATCGCTCAACTTGCGACGTCATCATGACGTCGCTATGACGCCGTCACATGACATCATCGATTGGTCAAAAGTATGCCGATCCCAGAGGCACTGCAAAACCACGTGAGGGGCAGAAAACTTACAGTGCCTCCGATCCCGGAGGCATTGCAAAATCACGTTGGGTGCAGAAAACTTTCGAAGGGGAGGGAATCAATATAATCGACTGAGAAGAAAAAGAAGAAAGTGGCTTTCACCTTCGCGTCGTCTTAGGCAAATGCATAAGGAAGCGTGCGATTTTGTCAGAAAGCCGCTGCCAATCGTAGTTCAAATTGGAACAGGAGACGCCGGTTGCCGTCAGAGTGCCGAAGCTCGGCGGGGCTGAGCTTGTTCAGTCAACAATATCTGGAGTTTTACGTCCCAAAACCCCGATATGATTATGAGAGACGCGGTAGTGGTGGGGTCCGGAAATTTCGACAATCTGGTGTTCTTCAACGTGCACTGACATCGCACAGTACACGGACCTCTAGCATTTCGCCTCCATCGAAATGCGACCGCCGCGGCCGGGATCGAACTCCCGACTTTCGGGTCAGCAGCTGAGCACTATAACCACTGCTCCACCGCGGCGAAGAACTCGTTCAGTCGAACTGAGTGAGTTTACGCAGGAACAAGTGCCGAATAGCTCGATCATCCGTGTTGAATGAAACTTCGGCAAACAGGGTGGTACAACGCACGTCTTAAGTTCGATTGCACCGTGTTTCAAAGTTGTTATCTGGACGCCATATTGCGTATATTTCTTTTTTAATGTAGTTCTACTCTCTGTGGTAGCTTAGCGGCTGAGTGCTTGCGCTGCTAAGCTCAAGGGCGCGGGCTTAGCTGAGTCCTGGATCTTTGACTTATGCACTTGCAGCTTGCGTCGCGACCCATGAAATACTTGCAAAGAAACCTTGAGAGCCATACTGTTTTGATGTTCGCAGAATGTTTATGTTGCTAGAAGGAGCAAAGCCGGCGACTACACAAGGTGCCCACATCTTACATACAATTAATGAACAAAGAATTCCAATGACAATATACATCTTGCGAAAGTTGAAAGCGAGCTGCGAATATTCTCTCTAAAGAATTATAAAGTTGCGAGCTGCATGTACTGCTTAAATAGTTCCCAACGACAGCAATTAGCACGCGCTCTCAAATTAGAGCACGTACTCGTGTTATTTTCTTCTCCGACTTTCTCGTCGCTTCTCTGTTCCCATGAACATCCGAACATTGTCGCACGGTTATAAACTTACTCACGAAAACAGTAGCCTAGCCAGAAATTCTTTTTCGGGTGGGGTTCAACCATACTTTATGTATATTCGTGCGTGCGTTTGTGTGTGCGCGCGCGTATATACGCATGAAAAATTGAAGAACTTCGAGGGGGGGAGTGATGACCCCCCCCCCTCCTGGCTACGCCAGTGCAAGATAAATGGTGTATTGATAGTGGCGTTTCAGAATCACCTATTGTTGTCGTGCAGATCGCAGAAACAACAAAAAAGTGCTTGCAACCATTCCTACTGCAATAATTGCTCGTCGCTTGATTAAGTCGACTTCCATGAACCGAAAGAAGGCATTCACCTTAATTCTGCGTGCACAATGTAAACGCACACTCCACTGAAAGCGCTACGTACGCGCGTGCAGGATTGCATGGTTGGAAGCGTCGTACACAGTAGTCGTGACACTCACTCTCACGAAATAGTTAAAGGACTCTAAGCCCACCTGTGACGCAGCATGTGGTGGAGATACGGTTCAGATGGGACGCGCTGTCAGCAGCCTTTCCGGTTTCTACCAAAAAGGGCAAGCCGATTCCTCCATGTGCCGTGCGAGTGTGCACCGCAATCCTTATTAGGTAGCAGACTTCCGCGAGTACGACGATGAACAGCACGTACAGCATAAAGCAGATCTTGGAGTAAGTGGGAGACAACGCAGAACCAACGGGGCTTCTTAGCTGCATGTAGAACAGTGACCAAGTTAGCAAGTTAATGAATAAACGCCCAGGGATCAGTGAGTGAGCGAGTGTGTGAGTGAGTGAGTGAGTGAGTGAGTGAGTGAGTGAGTGAGTGAGTGAGTGAGTGAGTGAGTGAGTGAGTGAGTGAGTGAGTGAGTGAGTGAGTGAGTGAGTGAGTGAGTGAGTGAGTGAGTGAGTGAGTGAGTGAGTGAGTGAGTGAGTGAGTGAGTGAGTGAGTGAGTGAGTGAGTGAGTGAGTGAGTGAGTGAGTGAGTGAGTGAGTGAGTGAGTGAGTGAGTGAGTGAGTGAGTGAGTGAGTGAGTGAGTGAGTGAGTGAGTGAGTGAGTGAGTGAGTGAGTGAGTGAGTGAGTGAGTGAGTGAGAGCGAGATTAGTCGGCTCAGTCTATCCTACTCGGTACATGTGAGTCAGTACAGTAAGCACAGTCCTGTCAGTTGGTTAGTCGGTAGGTTGCAAGGGCGTGCACTAAATATCGCCTACCTTGGCACACCAGGAATCAGAAACGCAGACGCACTAAGGCTTCTTTAATGTGTGCGCATACACAAGATATTAGTATACCATGTCCACTAATTCTGAGACCTTTTCATTATTGAGAAGGTACGTGATTCATTGGGCGGGAGAAGAAGAGAATCGAGAAGTGTGAGTCAGTGACTGGGATTGTGACTTAGCCACCTGATTCATTTAACAAGCCCAACTTTAGGGTAATATGAAAGTAAAAAAAAAGAAAAGAAAACGAAAACATTGAGCCGCCGCAGCCGTTAGATGTGTGACGTTTTCTTACACATGTCCAACTTCTAGGCCTCCGGCTGTCCTAAATGACAATGTAACAGTTTTTAGATCACGGTTTATCATGAGTTGCCATCTTGTAACACCCAACTTAACGTTGCCCAGCTGCGTCGCACAGCACACCCCTTAGCGATCTCCATCGAGAGCGTGAAAATGTCATCCGAAATTTCGGGCAATTCTCGAGAGGTATAGCACCGCATCCTCGCAGTTATAGAATTCAATGCACCAGCCTCAACACAAGGACAGAGTTCTTGAGCATGTTTATTTAGCGAGGCTCGTTAAGACAGACTCAAAGCATACATAGCGTTCGCAATAGAGAGTTTTAGTGCGTACCGAAGCCCTTGCGTCCTTCCAGCGGCTGGCGAACAGAACACAGGGAGATTACAAAAGAATGCTGGGCAGTTTTTGGGGCCCCTAGCGATTGGGGAACCTAGCACTAAAACTCACTTATCACTGGCCCGTGGCCACTACGCATACGGATACACTTACTACCGTGCGTGATTGAACTTTGATCAGACTGTTGCGTTTCTTCGCGAGTCTCAAACACCCGCTGAACTTCGTGGTATCACTGGATATGGCTATGCATGTCAGGAGCTTTTGCTAATACATCTGTTGCAAATGCACTACGTCAGCAGACGCCGCCCTTTTAATAATGCGCATTCTTTCGTTTAGGTAATATCACACGACGTACCGGCGTAGAGCACTCAAGCTACAGGCGAAAGTTATTCCACTGTAAACTGACACAATTAAATTAGCAAATACGGCGGCACGCAATACGAGGCCAGTGAAAACTAAAAGCCATGACATCAAAGTTGCAAGGCATGGACGTACGAGTACCATATGTGAGAAAGCAAATGGCGATTCCAGATTTTGCCCCATGCAGTGCAGACGACGCACAATATTACAGGTTCTCGAGACTTCATAAATATGCACGCACTATATTTTTCCTTACCTGTCTGAAGCGAGCGACGGCGCCCATACGGAAATCTTCTTCTTCTTCTTCTTGTTCCTTATTCCACCTGTCGGTCACGTGGAAAAGAACGTGCATGGTGAGGACAATGGTTGGTCGACTGCTTTGACATTTGAATGAATGAATGAATGAATGATCTTGAATATAATTTTAAGAAAGGTATAGGAGCAAAAGGCCAGCAATGCCTGACGGGGGCCCCTATACACGCCACATGTATTTTACATCATTTAGTGGCAGTTAATTGGCAGCGAATGAAGCAAACACTGTGCATGAGTTACACAGAAACTTACAACACCATTAATTTGACAAAGTTATTGTGTTACAGTTGCTTTTTAAATATATAGTGGCATAATATGAAAACAAAAAAAAAAGGTGATAGGTAGCCGAAAAAATAAAAGAAACGAAATGAAAAAAATGGAAATTGTGTGCATACGTAACAATAAATTAGCGCAGTTTGCACTAAATAGCGCATGGCTGGGTCCCATCAGAGTCGGTGGTCACCTAGCTGGTCCTGGCTTGGCTAGGCTTTTACCCTCTCACCTCTCTCTTTCTCATCCCTTGCTACACTGTATTATACATGGCTATGCTTTCTGTCTCTCTTTTTTTTCTATCTTTTTTTTTGTGTCTGTTTCTTTATATCTCTTTTTCTCTCTGTCTATTTCCTCCTCTGTCTTTCTATCTTTCTTTTTTCCCTTTCTTTCTCTTTTTCTATTTCTCTTTCTTTCTATGTTCTCTCTCTCTCTGTAATCGTTCTCTCGCCTTCTACCTTTTCTCTCTTTCTTCCCTTGCTAACTATTTCTCTATCTATTTATTTGTCTCTCTCTCTCTCTCTCTGTACTCGTTCTCTCGCCCATCAGAGTTATTGCATCCCATGCCGCACAAATCGGCGCACGTGTTCTGGGAGCGAATATGAAGAGGATGAAGAGGACGAGGAGAGAGCGTACCGGTTCACGATGATGATAATTTTATTTCTACGACACACTGGGAACCTCGGACATAAGAGCTCTGCTGTAAAATACAAGGACATAGGTGTAAATTACGATAGTGCACTCAGATGCATACACAGATGCAAAGATGTACACTCATATACAGAGTGTACACTCTGTACACATTGCATCGGGCAGGCTTAAGATGCAGCAGCTCTTCTCTGGCCGCTGCTAGAGAAGATCTGCTGCATCTTGTTCAACATATAAGGCTTACAGAAAAACCACCGTCATTTTTTTTTTCATCGCATAGGAATGTTGAAATTAACTGTACGTGACGAACATGTTAATGCTTTGAGTAGGCTATCATCCCAAGCAACGCTTGCGTCGTACTATTTCATAACTCGAGGAAAGCATTAACCCGTGATGGGCGACCGTTGTTTCTGTTTTCGTGTCGTTATCGACCTGGAGCACTTCACTGTGTAATCATTTACTGCGTAATAGTGAGAATGAATATAAATACTTAGGCTATCGCACAACACTATATGAATAAAAACCCAGCAAGTACCTCGCACTCTTGGAATCGATGTTCTACGAATGTCAGCTAGAGGCTGGTTTTGCCGCATTGTTCGACTTTAAGGCAAGCTTTAAGAGGCGGTCGATGATCTTGTGTTAATACATCACAGAAACAATTTTTTGCGTTCTTATCTCCTGTCTACAGGTGATTCATGACGTATACCTCAAAGTGGGTACGTGCCATAGCCGTGGACAATGGTCATCATCATCGTACTAACGCTGACGTCAGCGCCCGTCGCTGATTCTGAACCCGAGGACGGCTCTCGAACGTTCCACAGCAATGACGCAAGCGAGACTTCTTGATTTCAGGGTAAGAACTCCTGGACATATAAACAGGGTAGACGCGCAGCACCGCTATTACCACCTCAGGATTTTGAGCAGTATCGATTTATGACCACGACATCCTCTCTTTTATCGCGTGACTTCGATTCCACGTCTGGAACGTCACAGACTTAAAACATCTTAAAAACATCATTCTCTATCACAGACATACGTGTGAGGGTGTGGCTGCGTTTGTTTCGTATTTCGTTTGCTTTTTAACGTTAATAATTGCTGGGGTTTAACGTCCCAAGCCCATGATACGATTATGAGGGTCGCCGTAGTGGAGGGCTCCGAAAATTTCGAGGGGCTGTTTAACGTGCACCTAAGTGTGAATACTCGGGCCGCTAGCATTTCGCCTCCGTCGAGCATTTCGGCCGCCGCGGCCGTGATTCGATCCAGCAACCTTCGGTTTAGTGAATGCCCTGCACAGGCGCTTCGTAGTCCTGTCCCTGTCCCCTTCCTTCGTTGTCCTGTTCGATTTGGCGCTATCCAATTTTGAAGATTATGAAACACCTAGCCCAGCAACGTACTTTGTTATACTTAGCAGAGACAGCAACGACTTCGTTATACTGTATTACCACTGCCATACATGCAGTTTTTATTTCCCTTCCTTGTGTCTAGCAGCCGCGATTCCTTAAGTAGCATCATTTAAATTTCTGAAGTGGGGATTATTTACGATGGCATTTTAAGCTGGTGATCTAACATCGAGGCTGGATCGTGAACATCTTTATTGCTGAAGATCTATATTGGTTCAATACGCAAATTCAGATTTTTTTGAGTATGCAGGCTTCATCAGGAAAACAAGAATTTATAAATAAATTAGAATAATTATTTTAAATTCTGGGGCTTCGCGTGCCACAACTTGGACCTCGTGATAATGTGGCGCGCAGTAGTAATGGACTCCGGATTAATTTCGGCCAACTGGAGTGCGCCCAATCTGTCTAAACACGCGTGATTTCTTGCATTTCGCCTCGATCGAAATGCGGCTGCCACGGTCGGAAATCGAAGCCGCGTGAACGAGCTCAGCAGCACAACACTAAAGCCATTATAGGCTACCACGGCGGGTTGCGATCAGAAACGAAGAATTAACGATGTTTGCTTCGCGCGTTCGCAGAAGTTCAAGTTATTCCTTGCTGCGCTACTAATCTGGCTGCCCTATGTCCTGCTCACGGGCTACAACCAGTTTATATGGCCTTCTGCTCGGCAGAAACTCCCGCCCGTGCTGCGATCCCGTCCCACGCCCAGCCTCAGTAAGTAGCGAGTCAGGTAATAGCACGGGTCTCAAAGTAAGATCAGGAAACGTCTAACGCACCAACCTAACGGTTTTCATGTGTGTATTTCTACCGTAGCACTGTTCATTTACTTGTTCCAGATGCAAAACGGCAAGGTTAGGAGCCCAATATGGCGGCACCGAAACCCACCCGTAAATTAGTATATACCTCTAGTATAAGTAAGAGTATAGGCTCCAGCTCAGCGATGGTCACGTTTCTTATATAGACCGTGAAGGCGGTCAACTAATGCGGAGCACGCGCACTCGGTAAGCTTCAGGCACTGGAAGCTCGTACGTTGTGCTGAGAGATCTGTGGTGTCTTCCTCCAATTTTTCCTGGCACCGTCCACTGGGTTACGTGTTCTGCCGCTCCCGTAAACCGCGGAAAGCTTCGGCGCAAGGCGACCACAGTGTTAAGAACACAAACCGAAACGCGAAAGCTGCAAATTGGTCGTTGCGAAAAGCCTCAAAGGGACACTAAACAACAAAAAAAAAACTATTTTAATCGTTTTAGTAAATTACTCTTTCACGATGGCAATAAACATCACGCTTGCTGCGAGAAGACGCTTGGTAAGCGAAAAAGTGCGCAAAAAGAAAATGCTGGTGGCGACGACACTTTGAAGTTCCCGCAGCAGTTGCCGTCACGTCATGAATTTCGACAGCGTCTACTAGCTTCTACGTCTAGTTCCCAATCGGTAAAAAATGAAGTATACATCTTCCAAGGGAGCCGGAGATTTAACACACCAAGTTCCAGGAAATTTCGTTGAGCCAATGTGGCCGAAATATGAAAAAAGAAAGACTACTTCGAAATCTCTGACGCCACCAACGGATGTTTGGCGGGACATTTAAAAGCGAGACTTTTGACACTGATTTTCTCATCTATGAATAAACATATGGCGGGGAAATTAACGACACAGAGTTTTCAGAGCGCAACTTATCATCAGTCTACGCGAATTTCTTGATTCACTTTGGTGCCCCTTTACCGTGAACATTTTCTCAGTTGTTTGTTTTCCCTCAAATCTTAGATAGCTCATGCGCAGTTCCTGAGCCCGCACTCGTAGCCTGCGTGAACTGCTCGAGCAGGCAGCATGCGACAACAACCGCGTTACGAGCCCTGCGGCGGGTGCCGCCACCGCCGTCGGGAGCCGCGGATCTCTGGGCCTACCCGAATCTGTACAGGGATTCGTACATGAGCACTACATGGCCCCAGATAGCCATTTTCGTGGCGACGTCACCCGAGAGGCGAGAACAACGAACAGCCATCCGTGAGACCTGGGGACGAGAGAGCAGTTACCCAAAAAATATGGTCCGCCTCGTCTTCTTCATGAACATGTTGCCCGGCAAGAACTCGAGGCACAAATCGAGGTGCCTGTATTTTTTTTTTCTTTTAAGCATTGCGTCACTTATCCGACGTCATTCGTTCCTTACATATCCCCTTGCGACATGGCGTCCTCGTTCGGAGACGCGACTAACTTTTGCCATTTCTGTGCACTATTGGCAAGAGACCACTAACACTTAGCTAATGGTAAATTAAGCATTCATGTTTCCGATCGCTTTGGTGAAGGCAGTACCGTGTTTAAAGGGGCCCTGCAACACTTTTTGAACATGGTCAGAAAATGCTGTCGATCTGCGTGAGCCAAACATGTGAGCCAAACATTATAGCGCAGCACTCGGCAGGGAACTTAAAGTTCAGAGTCAGCTAGAAATCACTCGCTCTTCTCTCGACAAATGATGCCATATACTCAAATCAACTGCGTTGCCACAAACCCAAAAGACACGGCCATTGGCTGATTTAAAGATCGTGAGCTGCATAGTTACCGTGGCAGCTGCGGTGTGGCGCGACGTTCCCGCGCCGCGGGTGAGTCGCGCGCGATGTTTATGCATTGGCCGCGCACGCGTTCGAATAAAACAAGAAAAGAAAGTTCTCCCTTTCATCCCCCCCCCCCTCTTCCCTGTGTAGCTTTCAGCACGCTCGCTGGGACGAAAGGAGAGAGGAAGCTCTTCGGACGTGCGACAAATCTCCATCGCGCTCGTACTCGACGGATTATAATTTTTTTTTTGCGGCAGTAGATTCGTAAGGCAATAAATTCTTATAATGAGGTCACTTCATGATTAGTTGGAAAAGTGTTGCAGGAGCCCTAGACGATGGACGTGGGGCGTATCGGCAGGAATTTCAAAATATTTTTTTTTTACCTTTTTGTAAATGCTTGCTGCCAGCAGATAACTGTCGCATGTAATTTCATTGAGTCGTTGAATACGGTTTATGAAGAAGTATAACATGACTGATTATAAAATAATTAGATAATTATTTACGTTGTGATTACAACTAATTGCTGTAAAATACACTATAATGCATTCTAACACTTGCACTTCCTTGGTCTCCAGTACCTTGACCTCGAAGTAGGTGATTCTAAAAAGACGGGACGTGCAAACACGGACACGAGGAAGAAGTCAGGACACCACAAACGGCGTTTGTGGTGTCCTGACTTCTTTCTCTTGACCGTGTTTGCACGCCCTGTCTTTTTAGAATGAATACGTACCAACTAGCTCAGCTTTCTGTTATTCTAAGAATTACGTGAATTTCACGCATTTATTTACAGTCGATCATAATGTGTGCCACAGAGAAATATACTGCGTTAAAAGTGTCGTCTAAAAGAAGTTATACGGTGCACACGTCATTCTGCGGTTTTAATTATTTTCACTGAGTAATAAGCTGTAGTGTATGAAAGCCACAAGATGACCGTGTCCCACATTGTCACGTCAGCAATTGTGTGCGAGTATATCCACGCAGGTTGTTACCGCCTTTACAGAATACTCGCAACAGTTAAAGAAAAAAAATTTCGGCAGATCCCACGAGTTGTGGGAATCGGTTTCATGCGAAGCAGTCAGCGAGTACTTCTAGGCTGCACTTTATGGCTTTGAGCCAAGCGTTAAGAGGTCGATCGACATGTTTTTGAAAGTGTAGTATGTATGTGTACATCGGAGGCTTACCCAGCACGCCGTCAACACTGGAGTTTAAAGGGCAACTTATGGTGCGACGCAACTTCAGCCCTCACGTTAGAGTACATACGTCAGTATTACCGAAACTAAGTGCGCTTTATGGTGCAGTCATGTGAATATCGCACGTAACTTACGTTAATCTATTCCACCGGGGTCGAGCAATGCTTCAATATAGCTTGTTGAAGCATAGGGATACGAATGCAATTTTTATTAGACTGCTATAAAAGCGGAGCCAGCACTGGAACTACAGACGTTAATCGGATATGACGCCTGTATCGTAGGAGTACATATAGTACATTGAATAAAAAACAAAGACGCCGACCACGAGAGAATAAAAAATGTAATAAGGCGTTTCGGCACCCAGAACGGGAGCCTTGTTCACAATTGTGAACAAGGCTCCCGTTTTTGGTGCCGAAACGTCTTATTACATTTTTATTCTCTTGTGGTCGGCGTTTTCGTCTTTTTATTCAATGATTCTTCCCGACCAGACGGGCATCCGTCGAAGCCTTGATTTCATATTTAGTACATATGTAGAATGTAGTGTTCATTGCTTTCTTGTAAAATTAAGCCGTCACCACAAACACAATTGACGTTGCACCAAATTACGCCTGCATAGGCTGTTTTTCCAAACCAGTTTATAGACCTGGCGTGGCTCTGTGGTAGAATACCTGATTGCCACGCAGAATGCTTGGGTTCGATTGCTGCTGGCATTCTAATTCTTATTTTTCCATTCGTTGGGTCAATGCTGCGGATGTCGGTTTTTCTTAACGCTCTCTCATTTAAATTACCCATGTCTGTTCTCGCCGTTCTTGGGTAGATATAAACTGTCAATCACCTGTGGCGCATACCCGTACACCGCACCCCGTGGTAAACGGGTATGTGCCACACGTGTCTGGAGGAAAGGGTTTGACGACGTACGCGACAGGATTTTCGTGTTACACATATCATGGCCCGACAGTCATATTCGTCAAATCGTCTTACCCTCCCATGCCAATTTTGGTCTACACCAAGTTAAGGAGGCGATCGTGAGAGCACCCATACGTAGGCGGCTAGATTCAGACAGACAGACAGACAGAAGATCTAGACAGGACTAGATAGAAGACAGACAGACAGACAGACAGACAGACAGACAGGACAGACAGAAGACAGACAGACAGACAGACAGACAGACAGACAGACAGACAGACAGACAGACAGATAGATAGATAGATAGATAGATAGATAGATAGATAGATAGATAGATAGATAGATAGATAGATAGATAGATAGATAGATAGATAGATAGATAGATAGATAGATAGACAGACAGACAGACAGACAGACAGACAGACAGACAGACAGACAGACAGACAGACAGACAGACAGACAGACAGACAGACAGACAGACAGACAGACAGACAGACAGACAGACAGACAGACAGATAGATAGATAGATAGATAGATAGATAGATAGATAGATAGATAGATAGATAGATAGATAGATAGATAGATAGATAGATAGATAGATAGATAGATAGATAGATAGATAGATAGATAGATAGATAGATAGATAGAAACGCTCAAAGTGCCAAAGGTTCGCTAAGAAATGCTTCGCATTTAAAAAAAGAACAACTCGGAGCTAGAGATAATTGTGGTGGAGGCGTATTCTTAAAGGTGGTTCCCGTGTTCCAAGCATGGATCTGCGTCGTTTCAACACTAGCGCTGTAAGAACACTTCCCGAGTGTCGGGCGCAGTATTATTTGTTGGAGTTTTACGCCCCAAAACCACGTGGAGGGCTCCGGAAGTTTCGACCACCTCAGGTTCTTCAACGCACACCTAAATCTAAGTACATGGACCTCAAGCATTCCGCCTCCATCCAAATGCTGTCGCCGCGGCCGGGATTCGATCCCGCGTCCTTCGGGTCAGCAGTCGAGCACCATAAGCACTAGACCACCGCGGCGGGTGAGTGGCGGGCGCGAGTGGACGACTGCATGGTAACGTAGCTCAGAAGCTCCGAGAGCGCCCGACTTGTTCGCGCACGTCATTTCCTATTCATTATGAAAAAGACACAGAGAGAGAGAGAGAGAGAGGAAGAAGGCAAATGAAAGGCAGGAAGGTTAAACAGTTTACATCTGATTCGCTACCCTACAATGGTGGAAACTGAAGTGGGCGGGAGAGGCCCGGAAACGTGTACGGAAACTATCGGACAGGAAATGTTTTCTATTCGTTGCTTTCTCAATGCGCATTGTAATTTCTATCCCCAGACGGGCACGTTATACCAGACTGTCTGGGCGTGCCAAGAAAATTCGAAAATATCGGCTCTCGTACGCTATCTTGGGCCTCGTCTTCCTGGTCTCAGTAACGTGGTACGCTGATGTACGACAACAGTTCCTGGCCAATCGTAACTGCCGTATTTACTCGTGTACTGCCAGCACTAACTTATGCTGGCTGTCTGATGGCTAATGTTGGCTAATACATTATGGCTACGGTTGGCTAACGCAAGGTTATTGTCGGCTATCAGCTGTTATAACAGCAATATTGTCTCATTCTATCTCAAACCAGTGATTGAGCTGTCTGCGTAGTCCGCAGCGCCAAGCTCTGATATTAGGCTTCATTTTCCATTAGTATAGGCCGTAAGGAAGGCATACAACGACTTGGTGATTAACTTGGTGCGTTGATGTGCGACAGTAGTTCCTAACCAGTTGTAAGTGCCGTATTTACTCGTGTACTACCAGTGCTAACTAATGCTGGCCGCCCAATAGCTAATTTCGGCTAATGCATGAGCGTTGACGATGGTATATGCTAAACCATGCGGTTGAGGTGTCTGCGTTTTTCGCAGCGGCAAGCTCTTATATTAGGCTTCTCCATTATAGGCCGAAGTGAAGACACACAACGACTTGGTGGTGCAGCCGGTCGGGTCCTTGGCCTCACTGTCCTCCCTGATGACTGAATGGATGACCACAAAAATCTTTAGCACTCCGCTCGTTCTCGTGGTCCGCCGCGACGACTGCTTCGTGAACGTGCGTGCGCTTCTCGCAAACGCCGATCGACTGATCCGCGACAGCTTCGACGTCGCCGGACGGCGGCGAGACGCCACCTCGCCACGCGCTCTCGGCGTCGGGGACGCCAGACGGAGCACCGCTGAAGGAAACGACGTCACGAAGAAAGGCGTCAATGACACCGACGGGGAGTACCGACGTGGCGTACGGGATCGCAACGTCGCGGTCGATCTCGCGCCGTTCGATCCGTGCGCGTTGTTATTGAAAGGTTACTCAGTTTCCCGACGGCTGCAGACTGTCTGGGCTTGGTTCGACAGCAATGCCTCGTTCGCGGACGAAAGCTTCTTCAGCGGGAGGATCGCGTTTAAGGCTAACCTGTCCGTCGCCCACATGGACGCTGTCGGGCCGTGCGACGGCGAACGTTTGTGGTCGACGTTTCGGCGAAACGGTTCCGTCACGAGCTGCGGGCACCCAGTCGTCAGGATAAGAGCCGTGCACAACGAGACCGTGCAGCGGCTGTCAAATATAACGAAGAGACACAACGAAACGACGCCGCTGCTTGAAGAATGGAAAAGTGCGCTCAGGCCTCAGCGCATCCGTTGACCACTGGAGCCTATTACGGCCGATTACTAATCAATTCGACCCCTAATTTTCATTGTCAAACTCTGATAAAAAAGAATCTTATTAAACAAAAGGACAATTTATTCTATTTTCGATATTTTAAATATTTCTAGTTACCCGATTCTTGGCCAATCCCCCAGGGTGGTTGTGAGACAAAATTTTAGGATTCGAGACCAAATTCGAGATTTGCGTACGTACGTCTGTTGGAGGTCTTCGTTGCGCCGGACTGCCCTGAAATATGTGAGAACAGACAAGTTTTCTTTTTTGTTTTTGTCTTAGAGCGACGACGCAGATCGAGTCTGTATTCGCACAACTGTAATTCTAGTGCTGTTACTGCTAAAGAAGCAGTGCTGTCGCGTAAAAAAAAAAAAAGGAAAGGTAAGCGTATAAAATATGGCAAAGCAAAAACAGGTCTTACCGTTTTGTTCTACACTCTTGCTAGAAATTGTCTCGTTAGTGCTGAAAGAAATCTCATTCTAATCGTTCCAGCATTATTTCTGACATACTGAAGGAATCTTTCAAATGTCTAGTTGCATGTAGCACGAGTCGTCGAGCAGCCTAAATTACTTCCCGATAAAAAGCCCACCTAATGACATCGACCGTGCATGAACGAAAGGTCTGTTATTAATTTTTAAACAAATAACGTCAATATCGACGCAAGGGCGAAGCAATGAATGCGTTAGCAACAAATCGGAATGTTATACGAAGTAAGGGTAGCAGCTCGCTCCTTAAACATTCGTCCTGGCGTTACTCAACAGAACGCAGCCGCTGCAGCGAGCGAAGCGACCTTCGTGCTCTATATCACTTCAGCGCAAACTGAACGACGAGAACACATCATCTACAAAGGTATGAATAGTCTGCCCCCCTCCCATCTCGGATACGACGACGGCAAAATGCGCCTGGAGTGTGCATATAATTGCTATCGCAAACACCAGCAGGGTTCCCCATGCATTCGCATAAGACTACTCGAAGAGGAAAGCGATCCGGTGTGGCTATCTAGTCATCAAATCGTCGTCGATGAAGATGATATTGACGATGATCATGGTGTGCCATCATCGTCTGCGATGACGAGGATTCTTGGTACCAACCGTAGTGACGACGACGACTACGCCGATGGCCAGATTTCCTGCTTGACGAGGCATATAAGGCTTTCGCCTTAAAAAAAACATCAATTATCGTTTAAATAGGGACGCTCGCCTAATTGCCTTGCGTAACACATTTCTGGTTCGGGTGCTCAGGTCCCGTAACACATTTCGAATGCGTGTGCTGGGGTCCCGTCAGGCAGAGCGCATCTGCCTTTTGCCCTTGCATCCGAGACATTGTTGTCCGATATGAAGAGCTGAACTGAACAGAACATTCCGCAGCTCCATCCGCTTGGCTTGCTCTCGCGCTACTTGCTTCCACAGCTAACAACAACCATGGAGATGTCAGCTAAAGCCGCATGGTCGTGCAGTGGAGGGCCTCTCGTATCCGAAAGCGCGGCTGCCGTCACTTAGTTTGCGATACACATGACGCCTAATGTGATCACTCTTTTCATAGGCGTGCGCATAGGCGTTTCACGTGCGAAAATGAAAATGAAGCAATTATGCGCTGCTCGCAACGGCCTGCCTTAGGTCGCCTGCTTCCCGGAGGTAAAGGTCGGACGCAAACCGTTCTTGAATGTGAGAATAGGAGTCACTCGGCTGCCTTTATCGTCAAAAGCCTGCACTTCCATAACTCCGCACATTAAAGAATGACGGGAAGAGTCCGACTGAGTAAAGGTATGGCACTGACTTGACCCCCTTAGATAATTAGGGAGGTCGCCCCCCCCCCCCCTGCCCGACGACGCCCACCCTCCCCCCAGCTGCCCCCTCTGAGCAGGTGCCTATGGCTCTGTTGAAAATGAAGAAGTGGGGCATGGGCTCGGGGAGAGGCGCGAGAGAAGGAACGGATGGAGGAGAACGAAGTGGGTATTCGGAGCTAGCCCTTGCAGAATCCCACGAACATCATCATCATCATCATAAAGACGTCTACGACCACGGGTCATCGTTATTTACAGGCTCTGTAGGTAAAATTCTGTTCTCAACTAAGCTCAAGATATAGAACGTCGCCTTTTACTTCCGACATATGTGGCTGCTGCATACAAAACCACAACCGCTGTTGCTTGCTGTTTGCCGTTGCACGGTGATGACAACGATAACTTTAAGAGCGACGATTAATGAACAGCGACGATAGCATAGTAATTACGATGATGAATTCGAATGAATATGCACTTTCCGTGAAGCGGTATTGTTGTCAGTCAAGCCAGGTTCGAAATGCTTACCAGGTAAGAAATTGCCGACGATTACGACATTCGTTTGTTTGTTTGTTTGTTTGTTTGTTTGTTTGTTTGTTGTTTGTTTGTTTGTCGCCTTCAGGAGACTGGCTCATACCCACGAGGGGGACTGGCCACACTGACAATTATAAAGGGAAATGTAAAGCCTACGAAACGTCAAAAAGAAATTCCCCAATGCGAAACGTGAGCGCAGCGGCACGCGTTTTCTTTTTCGTTTGGCGATATACTGAGGCGAATAATTTGAGGTAGGCATGTACAGTACTCACGGATTGAAACAGGACAATTCAGGGCTAAGTAACGGACATACTTTCGTTTCCACAGTCTTCATTTCAGGTCATATCGGCGTAATTTCGACTCGAACGCGTAGATAAGAATCAACGTTATCTTTAGAGACCAGATTCGTCACGACATGGCGTGTTTATCTCGAGCAATTGCGCATACCATTCATTATACTAAAAAAAAAATTGACGTCGCTTTTGAATCCGTGAGTACTGTACGTACAGTTACAGGCAACTTTTTTATTTTTGTTTTATGCACCTACACGTCTTACAGGCAACTATGTTATTATTCTTTTTTTTGTATTTTTATTGAATATTTTTCAACATTAAAAAGAAATTCTGTTTCGGCAGCGAAAACTGAAGGGCAACAGAAAAACAGCGTCGCGTGGTTTGAGGCGCGCGATCCAGGAGATCTTTCGCTGCGCTCGTTCGCTCAGTTACGGCGATGTACAACGACTCTCAAGCAAGGAACCGGCACCTAAGAGCTGCGCTCTAAAAAGGCGTGGCATTCATCAGGCTGACATTAGCGTTAAAATTTTTGCCACGCTTATTGAAATGTCTTTACACATGCGACAAATTTGAAGCAGAGAAACTGGATGTTATTTGACACTAATTTGATAATATTTTTAAACAGATAAGTAACAAATTAACAGACTGAGCGGCCAGCTGTAGATACGAGTTTGTCTTGTTTATCTTTTAGCGCAAACGAGATTTGTCGGCCGTCGTTTGAGGCCAAGATTCATCAAACGCATTTGAACCGCTGTTCAACCGTCGATCATTGTCGTTAGCAGAGAAAGTATCTCTATAAGAGGAGCGGGAAAGAAGCAGCATACTCCGCGCTATGTTCTGCAATCGCAGCAACACGGTATGCCCGTAAGTCACTGCGAAACTGTAGCACGTCGAAGCAGGGTTGCAGCCTGAATGAATCTGAGATAATAGACGCGATGAACGGCAGATATGTTATCACGCAACAAAAAACAAAATACGGAAAATTGCGGACAGTTTGCACTAATTCACCCAAAGCACAGCGAAGCACGGACCCGTTGCCGCTCGTACTCTCCGTCGACCGACATATCTAGCTTAGAGATGTGCTGCTTGCTCCTCGGGAGTACGCAGCCAGACTATACATTATTCGCCTCGAAATTTTCAGTGGCGCCCTCTCGCGTGTGACGTCAGAGAGAGGACTCCGGTGCCGCTCTTCGCGCGCGCGCTCGCTACGTGAAGGCTACTCGACGCTGCCGGCCGGTCTGTCCTGCTCGAGATACTGAAACATTAGTGGCCAAGTTCATAAAGCAATTTGCACTGAATTTTCAAGCAATATGTCCAGCGAAATCGAGCGGAGTTGCCGTCAGGAGCACGTTCAGTGTCGATTGCGCCTGGTGTCGTCTGCTAGCCATCAATGTGCACATCTGCATATATGGCGACGATTGCTTTTCGCGACTGTTCTATGGCCGTGGCGCACTCAAAATGATTTTCCGGCCCGTTTTCGATCACTGACGTCAGCGTTAGGGCTTCGGCTGCCGTGTCTGCGTTGAAGCGCAATGTACGTATACCGAGTGCTGCGCGTGTTCGGTTGCCAAGCCTGCTCCTTCGACTCAATTCCTTTGTTAGGAGTTTTAAGTGCATGACGAACGACGTACGATGTCATTCAAATAAATTAAATGGTCGTTACAGGCAACAACCTGTGATTCAATCCAAGTTTTCAGCAGCTGCAGCGTAAGCACGTCGTAACGGGATGCACGACGGTGACATATGCATATTGGTGGGTTGTGCGCAGTGTTCTTTTGTAGCATAATTTATTCTCTACGTTAATAAATCAACGTTTGCCGAGTCGTTCACGGTAGTTTGGAGGTATGCTGAAAAGAATTAGTGTAATCATACTAACGTAGATAAATACAAAGCTTTCGCATCGAAAGTCCTAACAAGATGTATTTGCAATAAAATAGTGTAAATCACGCTCAGCGGTCGGCTCCTGATAGGGCGTGATGCGCTCACTGTACTTAAAAGGTTCACAGGGTCGCTATTGCATTTGCCTAAGATGACTCGAAGGCGAAAGCCACCTTTTTCTTCAGTCAAGCTCCTTCCACCCCCCACCCCCCTCCGAATGCTTTCTGGACGTAACGCGGTGTTTCACTGCATCCACGATCGGAGGCATTGCAAGCTTTCTACACATCACCTGCTTTTGCATTGCCTCCGTGATCGACCCACCGATCACGGAGGCTATGCAAACCAACGATATCATATGATGACGTCATCATGTGACGTGACGTTATGTCGTCCCAAATTTTGGCGGTCTGTGATCTCATGAGGACGTCATCAGGTGACGTCATCGTGTGATGATTTTTTTTTCATCACTCGTGTTGACGCTACCGACTCGGGACGCCGACGATCAATTTTGGCGTTTGATCACGAATCCAAGGCTTTCATCTTAAAATATTCAATGTTGTATTCGTGGGTATGCTGGTTCGAATCTCGCCTCGCCAAGAATTTATCTTTCTCTTTCTTCCTCTCTTTATTTCTCTCTGTCCCCCTCTCTTTCTCTCTCTGTACTCGTTCTCTCGTCCATCATAGTTATTGCATCCCACGCCGGACAAATCGGCGCACGTGTTCTGGGAACGAAGCAGAAAAGGAAGAAGAGGACGAAGGAGAGCGCGTACCGGTTCATGATGATTATTTTCTTTCTACGACACACTGCATGCCAACCTCGAGAATAACAGCTCTGCTGTAAAATACCATGTTTTAGGTGCAAATTACAAAAAAAAATTTACAGGGTTTCTTGTGGATTCACCTAAGATGACTCGAAGGCGAAAACCATCTTATTTTTCTTCTCAGTCGATGTACTAGGGAGCCTACATGAACGGCCGGTCATGTAGGCTCCCTAGATGTACTTAGCCAGCCCCGCCACCCTCCTGAATGCTTTGTGCACCTAGCGTGGTTTCGCACTGCCTCCATGATCGGAGGCACCTCACCTGGTTTCGCACTGCCTCCGTGATCAGCCCATCTTTGACCAAGCTACGATTTCATGTGATGACAGTGTAGGCTTATGCCACAGGAGCGAAGGAACGAGACGGCTGAACCAGAATCGACGCCAACAGGGAATACGAGCCGTGGCTTCACGTGCCACTGCGAAGCGCCGTCTTTATTTTCTTCTCTTGACAGGGGCGTAGCCAGGGGGGGGGAGAGTTCGGGGGCTTCAAACCCCTCCCCCCCCCCCGAAGTTTTTCAGTTTTGCTTGCGTATATATACACGCACACATACAAACGCATGCGCGAACATACATAAAGTATGATGAAACCCCCCCCCCCCGAAAAAAATTTCTGGCTACGCCCCTGTCCCTTGAGGTCGCATGCTATCCGGTTTTGTTCGCCGCCCAAAGGAGGTTGCTACAATAGCATTATTAGCGCTACGTCATATGACGTCACGCCAGAATTTGTGACATCGTGATGACATCACAATGTTTTGCGATCTTTCCCGTCATGATGAAGTCGCATTGTGATGTCCTCACGTGATGATGATTTCTTGCACCACACGTCCCCGACGCCGAAGGACACGAGAAGCCGCCGACGACGCGGGACGCCGACGGTCAAATTTCGTGTTTAGTTAATCATATAAAGCTTTTGCCTTAATAGTGCACTCAGATGCATACACAGATGCAAAGATACACACTCATATGCGAAGTGTACACTCTTTACACATTGCATCGGGAAGGCTTGATGCGGCAGCTCTTCTCTTGCCGCTGCTAGAGAAGATCTGCTGCATCTTGTTCAACATATAATGTTTACAGAAAAACCACTGTCGTTTTTAGATGTGAAGCATCTTATAGCGGAGTTCAATCCGGTGGTGGTGGTGTACGGCGTGACCACCCTTACTGCGCATGCGCAAACCTTCTCCACTCCCCTCTCCACTCCCCCTCTCCCCTCCCCCTGTACACATCACCTCTCCCCTTTCCCATTCCCGCCCCCCTCTCCTTTCCCCCTCTCCACTCCCCCTCTCATCTCTCATCTCCTCCCTTTCCCCATCTCCCCTCCCCTCTCTCCTCCCCTCCCCCTTTCCCCCCTCTCCTTTCCCTTTCCCCTCACCTCTCCTTTCCCCCTCTCCACTTCCCCCTCCCCTTTCCACTCATCACTCCCCCTCTGAAACGCGGGCTCTACATGCCGAAACACTGCTTCGCATCGCCTCATGGTCCTCTTTAGCGGGAGATGGTGTGACTTTTTCTTTTCATTATATAGGAATGTTGAAATTAGCTGTACGTGACGAACGTGTTAATGCTTCGAGTAGGCTGTCATCCCTAAGCAAGGCTTGCATCGTACTATTGCATAACTAGATAAAAGCCTTAACCCGTGACGGGCGACCGCTGTTTCTGTTGTCGTGTCGTTATCGACCTGGAGCACTTCACTGCGTAATAATTTACTGCGTAATAGTGAGAATGAATATAAATACCTAGGCTATCGAACAACACTATATGAATAAAAATTCAGCAAGTAACTCGCACTCTTGGAATCAATGTTCTACGAATGTCAGCTAGAAGCTGGTTTTGCGCATTGTTCGACTTTGAGGCAAGCTTTAAGAGGCGGTCGATGATATTCTGTTAATCCATCACAGAAACAATTTTTGCGTTCTTATTTCCTGTCGACAGGTGATTCATGGCGTATACCTCAAAGTGGGTACGTGCCATAGTTGTGGACAATGGTCATCATCATCATACTAACGCTGACGTCAGCGCCCGTCGCTGGTTCTGAAACGAAGGACGGCTCTCGAACGTTCCACAGCAATGACGCAAGCGAGACTTCTTGAATTCGGGGTAAGACCTCCTGCACGTATAAACGGGGTAGAGGACGCAACACCGCTATTACCACCTCATGATTTTGAGCAGTATCGATTTATGCCCACGACATTCTTTCTCTCGTCGCGTTACTTCGATTCCACGTCCGGAACATCATACACTTAAAACATCTTAAAAACATCACATCTTCTACACCACAGACATACGTGTGAGGGTGTAGCCTCGTTTGTTTCGTATTTTGTTTCCTTCTTAACGTTCATAATTCTTGGGGTTTAACGTCCCAAAGCCGCGATATGATTATGAGGGTCGCCGTAGTGGAGGGCTCCGGAAATTTCGAGGGACTGTTTAACGTGTACATGAGTGTAAATACACGGGCCGCTAGCATTTCGACGGACGCGAAATGGATCAAATCCCGGAGGCAGGGATTCGATCCAGCCACCTTCGGGTTAGTGAATGCCCTGCATACTGCATTACCATTGCCATATATGCAGTTTTTATTTCCCTTCCTCGTGTCGAGCAGCCGCGATTCCTTAAATAGCGTCATTTAAATTTCTGAAGTGGGGATCATTTACGATGGCATTTTAAGCTGGCGATCTAACATCGAGGCTGTACCGTGAACATCTTTATTGTTGACGATCTATATTAGTCCAATACGCAAATTCAGATTTTTAACCCGAAAGTGTTTTATGCCGGGGTCCACCAAGAGAGAGAGAGAGAGAGAGAGATAAACATCTTAATGAAGCTGGAGATGTTTGCCTGGCTGTTCGCCTGACATGCTACTCCAGGTGCTGGGTGACGATTATGATATATACAGTGATAACCACATAACACATACAGGCACACAAGTTTACAAAGTTTCGTTCAGGCTCGTGGCCCGCAAGAAAGTCAACAGCGCTTTCGTGGCACGTAGCGCACAGGTGCTGCTTTGCCATGGGCCCAGAGCATGTCGCAACTCTAAGCACGATCCCCATTGAAGATGCAAGGCCGCCTTCAGAGACTGTCTCTCTGATGCGTATCGCTTGCATTCACAAAGAACATGATGTAGGTCTTCTTGGACGTTACATTGGACGCACATTGGTGAGTCCGACAGCTTAACCTTGCTCCTGAAGTAGTTGGTGTATGCGACGTTTAGTCTGATGCGGTGCAAGCATGTGACGTTGATAAAGTGGACGCTGACGGATGAGAAAGAAACAAATCAATAAAAATATCCGACGCTGGGAATGGATCCAACGACCTTGCGGCCGCGACGGTAAGCGCCCGACGCTAAACCGACTAAGCTAGCTTGGCAGATCGTGGACACTTCACGAACGCGCCTTATATCTTTCACACATTCACTCTCGCAAGGTGCTCTATGTTGGCGGTCTAGGCAGGCGGGGCGGAGCGGGGCGGTGCCGCCGTACGTGAGAGGTGAAAAGAAGTGATGCGTCACGATCGACACTTACTAGCGCTTACTCCGAGATTGCGATCGATATCGGAGGTCATAGTTAAAGCGTCTCGATACCAGCGAGGGATACTGGCCCCGCTGGCGTCGCGCAGGCACCCTATACGCAGTTAGGTTCTTTGCCTTTGGCTTCGTGTTCACCGGCTCATTGGAGTAGTGCAGCTTCCACATGCAGCAACGGGATTTCTCCGCCGCTGACTACTTCGATTGCGAGAGCACTGACTAACGAAACTGCTGCAATACGCGTTGCAGAAAGGACACGATTTCGACGGGCGAATGTCGTGTTTTGGTGTAGCGAGACAGAGGCCAGCGGGACGCACGCGTTTGCGGCTCAAGCTGCGAACCTCTGCCTCCCGTGTTGCTGAAGCGCAGTGTGGTAGTGCATGCATGAGCAAAGGCGTCGGTTACCCATTACTAGAAGGCGCTCACCGTGCCGTTTCTCTCCTTAATTGACGACGTTTTGAAGAAGTGCATATCGTGTACCATTGTTTATTATGAGCTTGTTGATGTCATCTTTACGCGGGATTCAGGATTCGCTGTGTCCAAATATATGTTCACAAGTTCAGCTACCACAAAGGTTTAATCATGATCATGGGCGTTAGTCGTCGCGATGGAGACATGCCACTAGGCTTCAACATGGGTGCATCCATGTCAAACGGTGCTATATAGCTGCCAAACGCGAATGGACATTGTACAAGCTCTCATATATCACAACACAATAAGCACTACTTCTGTGAACACACGTTTCACTTTCGTGTTATATCGATTTCTATGACGGAGGGATCAGCCATTTTTTTTTGTATACAGGCTTCATGAGGAAAACAAGGATTTATTAGATTAATTATTTAAATTCTGGGGCTTCGCGTGCCACAACTTAGACGATGTGATTAGGTCAGTAGTAATGGACTTCGGCTTAATTTCGGCCAACTGGAGTGCGCCCAATCTGTCTAAGCAAGCGTAATTTCTTGCATTTCACCTCCATCGAAATTCGGCCGCCACGGTGGAAATCGAAGCCGCGTGGACGAACTCAGCAGCGCAACACTATAGCCATTATAGGCTACCACAACGGTTTGCGAGCAGAAACGAAAAATTAATGATGTTTGCTTCGCGCGTTTGCAGAAGTTCAAGTTACTCCTCGCTGCGCTACTAATCTGGCTGCCCTTGGTTCTGCTCACGGCCTCCAACCTGTTTATATGGCTTCCTGCTGGGCAGAAACTCCTGCCCATGCTGCGATCCCGTCCCACGCCGAGCCCCAGTAAGTAGCGAGCCAGTTTATAGCAGGGGTCTCAAACTCACCTCGGCTAGCGGGCCGCAGTCACAAAATTTAGTCTCCCGATGGGCCGGTATGGAGAAGGTTGGAACGGGGGAAACGGCTGGTGATTTTTTTTCAAAACTATTTTTCTTTGAGGGTTTTTATATATTCATATGTACATACATACATATACAGCGCTTTACGATAGTTAGCGAGGCACTGGAAGTGGTAAAGGAATGCGTCTACTTAGGACAGGTAGTGACCGCGGAGCCGAACCATGAGACTAAAGTAACTAGAAGAATAAGAGTGGGGTGGAGCGCACTCGGCAGGCACTCGCAAATCATGAATGGTAGCTTACCACTTTCTCTCAAGAGGAAGGTATATAACAGCTGCATCTTACCGGTACTGACCCACGGAGCAGGAACCCGGAGGCTTAAAAAGAGGGTTCAATTTAGATTGAGGACGACGCAGCGAGAAAGGAAAATGATAGGTGTAACCTTAAGGGACAAGAACAGAGCAGAGTGAGTCAGGGAACAAACGGATGTTAAGGACATCTTAGTCGAAATCAGAAAGGAGGAATGGACATGGGCAGGGAATGTAGCGCGTATAGGCAAGATAACCGCTGCTCATTAAGAGTAACTGGCTGGATTCCAAGAAAAGGCAAGCGCGCGAGGGGGAGACAGAAAGTTAGATGGGCAGATAAGATTGCGGGTATAACGCGGCAGCAGCAACCACAGGCCCCGGTTAATTTACGGAACATGGGAGAGGTGCGCAGCCAGGCTGATGATGATGACAATGACATATAGATAACGACACGGCGGCGCCGACGGCGACGGCAAAGACTCACCTACAGTGTGCATATATAATTACTATCGCTATAAACTGGTAGGACAACTCCGTCATCAGATTGAAAGTCAATAAACGCAATGTTGAATTTTGCAGGCTTTTTGAAGCCGCCGCGTTTCATTTCTTTGCCTATTAACTTTATTCATGTTTCATTTCTTCTTTGCTGCCCTATTTCGTTGTTTTATTTCCTCATTTTTTCACTTCTTTCCTATTTCTTTGCTGTTTATTTCGAACGGGAATCGCAGATAACACACAGTCATATGCCCCTTCCTTACAAATTGTGAGTGGAAGTGGCCTATGACGGCACTGTTTTGAAAATGCAGGCGCAACGCACATTTTGCAAGTGTGAAACGAGTTGATTTCGGTGCGGTCAATTAAATCCTATCAAAGTGTTCGTCTTCAGGAGCTGGCGTTGAAGCACAGCGAGTAATACCTGCCCGTCAAGACGCGGAAACCCTTATCACGTGACCAATACGATCCATGTGACCCCATAACTTGAGCCACGCGTGACCCATACCATGCTTCACTGTACTTTTGATTGACCAATTTTACGCAACGCCATATGTGGAATCGGGTCAGTTTACTAAAACACATTTGTAGGATATAGCGCATCTATCTACACGTAACGACAACAGCACAAGCCACACCTTGGCTTTAAAAGCGATCGCGCGTGAAATTTACGCTTCAGATCGTTACTATATCCGACATCATGATGTAAAAAACTACGTCAGCTGGTGGCGTACTATAATATGCAAGATGGCCGGCAAGGTGCAAGATGGCCGGCATATATATGCAAGATGGCCGGCAATATGGCGCTACGCGCTTTCAAGTATCGCGCCAGCGTTCATAACTCCAGCCACTAGAAAAGCGAAGAAGCGACGTCCCACATGCCAGCCACTTGTGCTTCATCGCTCGTTCAATCTCTACACGCTGAGCTTTTCCAAGCTCCAGCTTAGCGACGGTCTCGTTTCTTATGGAGAACGAAAGCGCGTTCAAGTCATGCGGAGCATGCGCACTGGCATAGGCGTGCGCAGGATTCCCCATAAGGGTATATAAAGGTTCATCGCAGTGCCCCCCCTCCTATTAAGTCAACGTACGTGGCAACTTTTGCGCCCCCCTCTTAGGTGATTGGGGCGGGGGGAGGCGCTCCCCCTACCCCCCTGCGCGCACGCCTATGCGCACTGGGTAAGCCTCAGGGACTGGAAGCTCTTACGTTGTGCTAAGAGATCTGTGGTGTCACGATGAAGGTGCGTCGCGTTCTTACAATTTTACCTCCCACGGTCCTCTGGGTTGCGTGCTCTGGTGCTCCCGTAAACCGCGAAAAACTTCGGCACAAGGATCCCACAGTGTTAAGAATAAAAACCGAAACACGAGAGCTGGAATTGGTCGTTGCGATCAGCCTTAAAGGGCACAAAAGACAGCACAAAAACGATTTTTCTCGTTTTAGTAAATTACTCTTTGACGACGCCAAAAACATCACGCTTGCTGCGAGAAGATGCTTGGTAAGCGAGATAAAGCGCAAAAAGAAAATACGGGTGGCGACGACACCTTGAGGTCCCCGCGCCAGCGGCGCTGACGTCATGGATTTCAGACAGCGTCTACTAGGTCCCACGTAGTTCCTAATAGGTAATAATTAAGTAAATTTAACATGCCAAGTTTTGGGAAATGTCTTGAAGCCATTGTGGTCAAAGTACGAAAAAAAAAACACTTCGAAATCAAATCCATGACGCCACCAACGGAGATTTCGGCGGGAAATGTAAAAGTGAGACTTTTGACAACGATTTTCTCATCTATTAATAAACATATGGCGGGGAAATTAACGACACAGAGTTTTCAGAGCGTAACTTATGATCAGTCTATAGCGAATTTCTTGATTCACTTTGGTGCCCCTTTAATGTGAACATTTTGTCATTTGTTTGTTTTCCCTCAAATCTCAGATAGCTCATGCGCAGTTCCTGAGCCTTCACTCGTAGCCTGCGTGAACTGCTCGAGCAGGGAGCATGAGACGACAATCGCGTTACGAGGCGTGCGGCGGGTGCCACCACCGCCCTCGGGAGCCGGGGATCTCTGGGCCTACCCGGATCTGTACAGGGATTCGTTCACGAGCACTGGATGGCCCCTGATAGCCATTTTCGTGGTGACGTCACCCGACAGGCGAGAACAGCGGAAAGCCATCCGCGAGACTTGGGGACGATTGAGCAGTTACCCAAAACATACGGTCCGCCTTGTCTTCTTCATGAACATGTTGCCCGACAAGAACTTCGTGACAAAAATCCAGGTGCCTGTTTATTTCTTTTTTTGTTACGCATTAGGCCACTTACCGACGTCCCTCGTTCCATATATAAGCCTTTGCAACACAGCGACCTCATTTGTAGACGCGACTTACTTTTGCCATTTCTGTGTGCCATTGGCAAGAACGACACCATAAATATTGAGTTCATGGTAATTTAAACGTTGTTACTTAATGTTCCCTTATATAACTTCTGGGTGAAATATTTTGCTACGCATCATAATTGTTGGAAACACGATATGACTATCAGAGACGCCATAGTGGAGGGCTCCGGAAATTTTGACCATCTCGTGTTCTTTAACGTGCACAAATCTAAGCACACGGGCCTCTAGCATTTAGCCTCCATCGAAATGCTGCCGCCGCCACCTTCGGCGTCAGCAGTCGAGCCCTGTAACCGCTAGAACACCGCGGCGTGTGAGTGGCGGGTGCGAGTGGACGAGTGCGTGGTAATGTAGCTCGAAGCTCTGCGGGCGCCCGCATTGCTCACGCACGTCATTACTGACTAATTATGAAAAATACGCGAATAGTGAGATAGGAACAAGGCAAATGAAAGGCAGGAAGGTTAAACAGGTTACATATGATTTACTACCTTACACTGCAGCGAACTGAAGTGGGCAGGAAAGTCCCGAAAACATGTGAGGAAACTACCGGACATGAAATGTTTCCCATTCGTTACTTCCTCAATCTGCAATGTAATTTCTCTCCCCAGATGGGCACGTTATACCACGTGGTCTGGGCGCGCCAACAGAATCCAAAAATATTGGCTGTTGTGCGTTATCTTAGACCTCGTCTTCGCGGTCTCATTAACGTGGTATGCTAATGTGCAACAATAGTTCCAGACAAATCGTAACTGCCGCACTTGCTTGGTGTACTGCCGGCACTAACTAACGCTGGCTGTCAGATGGCTAACGCTGGCTAATATGTGTTGGCTACGGTTGGCTAATGCAAGGCTATTGTCGGCTATCAGCCGTTATAACAGCACTATTGTCTTATTCAATGTTAAACCACTGATTGAGTTGTCTGTGTTTTTCACAGCGTCAAGCAGTGAGATTACACTCCATTCTCCATATAGGCCGAGGCGAAGGCATACGAAGACTTGGTGGTGCAGCCGGTCGGGTCCTCGGCCTCACTGTCCTCCCTGATGACCGAGTGGATGACCGAAAGAATCATAAGTACGCGGCTGGTTCTCGTGCTCCGCCGCGACGACTGCTTCGTGAATGTGCGTGCGCTTCTCGCAAACGCCGATCGACTGATCCGCGACAGCTTCGACGTCGCCGGACGGCGGCGCGACGCCACCTCGCCACACGCTCTCAGCGTCGGGGAGGCCGAACGGAGCACCGCTGAAGGAAACGACGTCACCAAGAAAGGCGTCAAGGACACCGACGGGGAGTACCGACGTGGCGTACGGGATCGCAACGTCGCGGTGGATCTCGCGCCGTTCGACCCGTGCGCGTTGTTATTGAAAGGTTACTCGGTGTCCCGACGGCTGCAGTCTGTCTGGGTTTGGTTCGACAGTGATGCCTCGTTCGCCGACGAAAGCTTCTTCAGCGGGAGGATGGCGTTTAGGGCTAACCTGTCCCTCGCCCACATGGACGCCGTCGGGCCGTGCGAAGGCGAGCGTTTGTCGTCGACGTTTCGACGAAACGGTACGGTCACGAGTTGCGGGCACCCGGTCGCTAAGATGAGTGCCGTGCACCACAAGGTCGAGCAGTGGGTGCAGAGGATAAAGAGGCGCAACAAAACGACGCCGCTGCTTGCTACATGGGAAAGTGCGCTCATGCCTCAGCGCATCGGCTGACCACCGGAGCCCATTACGACCGATTACTCATCAATTAGACCGCTATTTTTTACTGTCAAATAGTAATCCCGAGAAGAATGTTCTAATTAAACAAAAGGACAAATTATTGTCATCCTAATTTTTTATCTTAATTACCCGATTCTTGGCAAGCGCCCCAGGGTGGGTGTGGGCCAAAATTTTAGGATCTACATCTACAGCTACTCGGCGACCAAATTCGAGATTTGCATACGTATGTGTTGGAGATCGTTGCACCGGACTATCCTTAAATCTGCGCGAACACGCAAGTTTTTCTATCTTTTCTATTCTTTGTTTTTCTTCGAGCGACGAAGTCTGCATTCGCGCACGTGTAATCGCAGTGATGCAACTTACAAAAGAAGCAGTGCTGTCGCGTAAGAAAGAATGTAAGCGTGAAAACAATGGTAACGAAAAAACGGGTACTACCATTTCGTTCTACACCTTTGCTAGAAATTGTCTTAGTTCTGTAAGAAATTACCTTATTCTAATCATTCGGGCATTATTTCTGAAGCCACCTTAAATCTTTTAAATACCTAGTTGCACGTAGCACGAGTCATCGAGCAGTGGAAAATTACTTCCCGGTAAAACGCCCACCTATAGTGATAGCGACCCGTGCACAAACGAACCTTCTGATCCAAGTTCGAACAGTCCGTTTCGACGCAAGGGCGAAGTAGTGAATGCGGTAGTAACAAATCGGAGTGTTACATGAAGTAAGGGTTGGAGCTAACTCCTTTGGCACCCGATCTGGCGTAACTCGACAAAATGCGACCGCTGCAGCGAGCGAAGCAACCTTCGTGCTGCATATCGCTTCAACGCAAACTGAGGAGTGAGAACACATCAATTACAAAGGTACGAATAGTCTGCCGCCTCTGGGGACGGCGACGGCAAAATTGGGCCTGGTGCATGTATACAATTGCTATCGAAACAAAAAATATGCGGGAAGTTTGCACTATGTCAGTGCGCAAAGCTTGGCACGTTTGTTCCTCAGCTCGTCGTGCTGCAGCACGGGGAATCGCAACGCCGGCGGCGATTGGATCCAGCGTGCTTGGCTGAAGAAGCGGCCGCCAAAAGACGGCGACGAGCGCATCCGGAATGCGCTCAAAGTTTGTCACTCAATGCGTTGAAATCGTTGTCTCTGAGCTACGGTGTAAGAAACTGTGGCGGTTGCTATGGCGACGGGTCGGCGGCGGCGGCTTGACTTTTTTAGCACATGCACGGCGCAGCAAGGGTTTCTTGTTAACGGACGTCTTGCTGCGAGCTTTAACAGCTTCGCTGTTCGCTGCCTCATCAAACGCGAAAAGTTAGCATCAGCGGCGTCGGCGTCAGCAAGTATGTTGCAAAAAAATCCTCACGTGATGTGACGCCATCATGACGCCACTCTCACGTCACATAACGTGATGTCAGATGATGGCGTCATCAGACGACATCGTAGCTCGGTCAAAGGTGGGCCGATCCGGAGGCACTGCGAAACCACGTGAAGTGAAGAAAGCTTCCAATGCCTCCGATCCCGGAGGCGGTGCAAAACCACTTTGGGCGCACAAAGCAATCATGAAGGGGAATCGACACAGTAGACTCAGGCAAACATTGTCCTAGTGCTCATATGTCGTCACGGAGCTCGAATTAGTAATGTACAGTTGAAACTCAATTTATCGAAGTGATGACCGCACTCGAATTACTTCGTTAGTTCGGGAAGTTGCGAATTTGACGACACAGCATACCAAACTCAAACATCATTTGTGTAAAAGTCCGAAGCAGCGACGCACACGAATTGCGTACAACGCTGCGAAGGAAAGCTCGAAGCATGGTGTGCTTATGAAACAATGCGTGCGAGAAGTCGTCTACTTCTCACACGCTTCCTGAGGCTATAGAAAAGCGTTCCCACAGCATCGCCTCAGTGCAGCCTGTTAATGGACTTAATGATAACTAACAGACAATCAAGCCAAGGAAAGTATAGGGGATGTTATTTGTAGTAATTGTAATATAAGTGGGAAGAAATTAAAGTGAACGAAAAGACAACTTGCCGCCCAACTTGCCGTCCTGCCGGCAGCAAGTTGTCTTTTCGCTCACTTTAATTCCTTCACACTTACATCGCAATTACTACAAATAACATCCCCTATACTTTCCTTGGCTTGACAGTCTGTTAGTTATCATTAACGTTGGGTCTAACAAAGAAACCCGAGCCCTTAAATTCCCATTCTTTGGTTCTGTTCACTGGCGGTAACGTAAAGCACACTGTTTGTAGCTCCTACTGACAACATAACGGAACAATCTTGAATGTAGTGTCACTATGGTTAAAGGGACTGTCTACCGTCCTTCATCGCTTTTCTGTTTTGTACCACAATAGAAAGCGTACCATCTGAAGTGTCCAACCTTGCAGCGCTTTCTGTGGAAAGTGAGTAGAAATTTTTAAAAGAGAATTTTTTGATCTGCGTTCGGTTTTCTTCTATTGGCGTGAAACATGCCCACAACACTGGTTGGTGGACGCGATGACGACTGTAGTGCCGGTAAAAATTAAAACCAAAAGCACATGTGATTCCTGTAGGATTACTTTACTAATGCAATGAACACTAATGTAATGAATGTAACAGTCGTTTTCAGCGCGCTAGCGGGTAAATGAAGCCTTATTATACGATAACAGAACACTTGTTTTGCTGTAATCGCAGTCTATGCGTTTATTTTAGCACTGCTGCCGCACCCAAGCCAAGTTGATACATCAAAAACGCCAGGCCTGCGCTGAAACCGCAGCACAGTCACAGCGAAAGCTGGAAGAACAGCGTTTCTAGAGCCCGTTAAGCTCTCTTGGGGCTACAAAACAAGTACACTAGAAATGTACCCACTACGCCATAAATCACAATTTTTGTGAAGTTGGGAAGCACCTACTAAGCCATTATTCGTCATTCTGCGGAGAAGCGAGGCACCAGCTACACGTCAGTAAGGCATCATGTGCACTTTGTTGACGCGACGACTGATGACGATGAAGAATCATGGCTCAGCCCTTTGTAACGGGTTGGAATCTTTAAACGGCCCACCAGTTATGTAATTGGCATTGGGTGACGCCCGGTCACTATTTCCCTCTCCCGTCATGCTGTATAACATACGTTGACGTGGGAGAGAGACGGGGGGGGGGGGGGCGAAGAACTTTACTGAGACCCCGAGGAAATGGATCATGCGCTTATGGGCTTCCTTGGCAGCCAATGCAAGTGCACTTGCGAGGAACCCACTACGCTATAAATCAGTGTAATTTTACTGAGACCCCGAGGAAGTGGATCATGCGCTTATGGGCTTCCTTGGCAACCAATACAAGTGCACTTGTGAGGAACCCACTACGCTATCAATCATTGTAATTTTTGCGAAGTAGGGCAGCAGGCACTGTGCCATTTTTCGTCATTCTACGGAGAGCGTTGGTACCTACTATACGCATGTAAGGCATTATGCGCACTTTGTTGATGCTGTGCCTGCTGACGATGAAGAATTATGGCAGAGTCCCTTGTAATGGGTTGGAAGCATTCAACAACCTACTCGTTGCGCAATTCGCATTGTGTGACGCCTGGTTACAGAATTCGCGTTGTGCGACGCTTGGTGCTTATTTTACTCTTCTACCACGCTATATTGCATATGCTAATGTGGTTCCTTCCCGACATGAAGCCTGTATAGGACCTTTTTGCCAAGCAGTTTCAAGCACCGGCATGGCTCAGAGGTTGAATACTGGGCTCCCACGCAGAGGGCCCAGGTTCGAACCTCGTTCCATCCTGGAGTTTTTTTCTTATTTCGTTTTTTTTCTTATTTCGATCGATACTGGTTACGGACACCGGCGGCGGCGGCGGCGGCGGCGGACAACTACGGCGCCAAAAACGGCCGGTGAAATGATCTCATAACAGCTTTCGCTGTAAAAGGGATGATAAATGCACGCCTTCACAGCGCAGCACGTGTGAGACATTCTAACAAATATACAGCGGCACAGTACGACCAGCGCGGAGGGCCGCATGACATAGCGCATGAGTTAAACCAGACGAAATCGAAGACGGTGCCGCAAGCAGCGCCTTTTACAGCGAAAGCTGTTATGAGATCATTTCACCGGCCGTTTTTGGCGCCGCCGCCGCCGCCGCCGGTGTCCGTAACCAGTATCGATCGAAATAAGAAAAAAAAACGAAATAAGAAAAAAACTCCAGGATGGAACGAGGTTCGAACCTGGGCCCTCTGCGTGGGAGCCCAGTATTCAACCTCTGAGCCATGCCGGTGCTTGGAACTGCTTGGCAAAAAGGTCCTATACAGGCTTCATGTCGGGAAGGAACCACATTAGCATATGCAATATAGCGTGGTAGAAGAGTAAAATAAGCACCAAGCGTCGCACAACGCGAATTCTGTAACCAGGCGTCACACAATGCGAATTGCGCAACGAGTAGGTTGTTGAATGCTTCCAACCCATTACAAGGGACTCTGCCATAATTCTTCATCGTCAGCAGGCACAGCATCAACAAAGTGCGCATAATGCCTTACATGCGTATAGTAGGTACCAACGCTCTCCGTAGAATGACGAAAAATGGCACAGTGCCTGCTGCCCTACTTCGCAAAAATTACAATGATTTATAGCGTAGTGGGTTCCTCACAAGTGCACTTGTATTGGTTGCCAAGGAAGCCCATAAGCGCATGATCCACTTCCTCGGGGTCTCAGTAAAATTACACTGATTTATAGCGTAGTGGGTTCCTCGCAAGTGCACTTGCATTGGCTGCCAAGGAAGCCCATAAGCGCATGATCCATTTCCTCGGGGTCTCAGTAAAGTTCTTCGCCCCCCCCCCCCGTCTCACTCCCACGTCAACGTATGTTATACAGCATGACGGGAGAGGGAAATAGTGACCGGGCGTCACCCAATGCCAATTACATAACTGGTGGGCCGTTTAAAGATTCCAACCCGTTACAAAGGGCTGAGCCATGATTCTTCATCGTCATCAGTCGTCGCGTCAACAAAGTGCACATGATGCCTTACTGACGTGTAGCTGGTGCCTCGCTTCTCCGCAGAATGACGAATAATGGCTTAGTAGGTGCTTCCCAACTTCACAAAAATTGTGATTTATGGCGTAGTGGGTACATTTTCTAGTGTACTTGTTTTGTAGCCCCAAGAGAGCTTAACGGGCTCTAGAAACGCTGTTCTTCCAGCTTTCGCTGTGACTGTGCTGCGGTTTCAGCGCAGGCCTGGCGTTTTTTGGATGCGTGAGAAAAAAAAGCAAAAAAATTACTCTCTGATGCAACCGAAAGTTGCTTCAAGTGCGTAAAATATAATTTCAAGTTACACATGTTTGTTTTTAAGCAAAATGAGTCTACCTGCGAGGATTTCTTGTCCTACCCAGTAGATTGACCACATCGCTGTTGGGTGACTCTAGCGGTTATTCTTTCACTATTTGCGACATCAAATTAAAAATATAATTTCCTTTTTATGGGGCAAAAGCATGCTCGTTGCCGCCGATGTGACGAACGATCTTCTCATTTTCACCACAACCAGAAAAATTTTTCCGAGCGGTAGACAGTCCTTTAAGATATACGATGTCCGAACTGCACAGGAAAAAAAACACAATGAAGGAGTTAATTTTTACTTATTTGATAGTAGAGATCGATTAAATTGGACAAAACACAGCACCGTTGACAAGACTGGGAAGGGCGAGTAAGTGACGAAGTGTCTATCTGTACGTGTACCTCGATCTGACTCAGTCTTCCGAGTAACGCCGATTTCTTATTTACTTCTTATTTCTTATTTCCTATTTCTTATTTACTTATGCACGTCGTCTTGTCGACGGCGTGCATAAGTAAAGCCGTCAGTTCGCTGAAGAAGGACACCACTTGTAGGCGCGCTTCTCGCGTGAACAGGCTGACGGCGCTTTCGCAGGCAATCAGTAGACCGAACTTGCTCGCAGCGATAGAGTAGCACTCCACGAAGACACCGGCGGCCGCTGCTTACGAGGGCAGCAGCATATGCTGCAGAAGCTCGCCGTTTTTTCTTACTAGCTGGTCTCGCACAATGGATACGAAGACAAGCATATTGGACAATATTATACTCCTGCGGAATGTCCTAACTTTTGAGCACGGTTAACATCACGTGTCGCGCTTCGCTGGGCCTCGTTTAAAAACGAAACAAGAAACACAGCATGCAGACGTCCAGACATTGAAAGTGTCCATATTTGACACATTACGTACCGTTTAGAAGTATGCTTTTAATGCGCAAGTAGACTTTTCGCAAAACTCTCAAATGATGTATAACGCAACTAAGCTGCAAGCAAAAAAAAAAAAACGCCAGGCCTGCGCTGAAACCGCAGCACAGTCACAGCGAAAGCTGGAAGAACAGCGTTTCTAGAGCCCGTTAAGCTCTCTTGGGCTACAAAACAAGTACACTAGAAATGTACCCACTACGCCATAAATCACAATTTTTGTGAAGTTGGGAAGCACCTACTAAGCCATTATTCGTCATTCTGCGGAGAAGCGACGGGCACCAGCTACACGTCAGTAAGGCATCATGTGCACTTGTTGACGCGACGACTGATGACGATGAAGAATCATGGCTCAGCCCTTTGTAACGGGTTGGAATCTTTAAACGGCCCCACCAGTTATGTAATTGGCATTGGGTGACGCCGGTCACTATTTCCCTCTCCCGTCATGCTGTATAACATACGTTGACGTGGGAGAGAGAGACGGTGGGGGGGGCGAAGAACTTACTGAGACCCGAGGAAATGGATCATGCGCTTATGGGCTTCTTGGCAGCCAATGCAAGTGCACTTGCGAGGAACCCCATACGCTATAAATCAGTGTAATTTTTACTGAGACCCGAGGAAGTGGATCATGCGCTTATGGGCTTCCTTGGCAACCAATACAAGTGCACTTGTGAGGAACCCACTACGCTATCAATCATTGTAATTTTGCGAAGTAGGGCAGCAGGCACTGTGCCATTTTTCGTCCTCTACGGAGAGCGTGGTACCTACTATACGCATGTAAGGCATTATGCGCACTTTGTTGAGGCTGTGCCTGCTGACGATGAAGAATTATGGCAGAGTCCCTTGTAATGGGTTGGAAGCATTCAACAACCTACCGTTGCGCAATTCGCATTGTGGTGACGCCTGGTTACAGATTCGCGTTGTGCGACGCTTGGTGCTTATTTTACTCTTCTACCACGATATATTGCATATGCTAATGTGGTTCCTTCCCGACATGAAGCCTGTATAGGACTTTTGCCAAGCAGTTTCAAGCACCGGCATGGCTCAGAGGTTGACTACTGGGCTCCCACGCAGAGGGCCCAGGTTCGAACCTCGTTCCATCCTGGAGTTTTTTTCCTATTTCGTTTTTTTTCTTATTTCGATCGATACTGGTTACGGACACCGGCGGCTCTAGAAACGCTGTTCTTCCAGCTTTCGCTGTGACTGTGCTGCGGTTTCAGCGCAGGCCTGGCGTTTTTTGGATGCGTGAGAAAAAAAAGCAAAAAAATTACTCTCTGATGCAACCGAAAGTTGCTTCAAGTGCGTAAAATATAATTTCAAGTTACACATGTTTGTTTTTAAGCAAAATGAGTCTACCTGCGAGGATTTCTTGTCCTACCAGTAGATTGACCACATCGCTGTTGGGTGACTCTAGCGGTTATTCTTTCACTATTTGCGACATCAAATTAAAAATATAATTTCCTTTTTATGGGGCAAAAGCATGCTCGTTGCCGCCGATGTGACGAACGATCTTCTCATTTTCACCACAACCAGAAAAATTTTTCCGAGCGGTAGACAGTCCTTTAAGATATACGATGTCCGAACTGCACAGGAAAAAAAACACAATGAAGGAGTTAATTTTTACTTATTTGATAGTAGAGATCGATTAAATTGGACAAAACACAGCACCGTTGACAAGACTGGGAAGGGCGAGTAAGTGACGAAGTGTCTATCTGTACGTGTACCTCGATCTGACTCAGTCTTCCGAGTAACGCCGATTTCTTATTTACTTCTTATTTCTTATTTCCTATTTCTTATTTACTTATGCACGTCGTCTTGTCGACGGCGTGCATAAGTAAAGCCGTCAGTTCGCTGAAGAAGGACACCACTTGTAGGCGCGCTTCTCGCGTGAACAGGCTGACGGCGCTTTCGCAGGCAATCAGTAGACCGAACTTGCTCGCAGCGATAGAGTAGCACTCCACGAAGACACCGGCGGCCGCTGCTTACGAGGGCAGCAGCATATGCTGCAGAAGCTCGCCGTTTTTTTCTTACTAGCTGGTCTCGCACAATGGATACGAAGACAAGCATATTGGACAATATTATACTCCTGCGGAATGTCCTAACTTTTGAGCACGGTTAACATCACGTGTCGCGCTTCGCTGGGCCTCGTTTAAAAACGAAACAAGAAACACAGCATGCAGACGTCCAGACATTGAAAGTGTCCATATTTGACACATTACGTACCGTTTAGAAGTATGCTTTTAATGCGCAAGTAGACTTTTTCGCAAAACTCTCAAATGATGTATAACGCAACTAAGCTGCAAGCAAAAAAAAAAACGCCAGGCCTGCGCTGAAACCGCAGCACAGTCACAGCGAAAGCTGGAAGAACAGCGTTTCTAGAGCCCGTTAAGCTCTCTTGGGGCTACAAAACAAGTACACTAGAAATGTACCCACTACGCCATAAATCACAATTTTTGTGAAGTTGGGAAGCACCTACTAAGCCATTATTCGTCATTCTGCGGAGAAGCGAGGCACCAGCTACACGTCAGTAAGGCATCATGTGCACTTTGTTGACGCGACGACTGATGACGATGAAGAATCATGGCTCAGCCCTTTGTAACGGGTTGGAATCTTTAAACGGCCCACCAGTTATGTAATTGGCATTGGGTGACGCCCGGTCACTATTTCCCTCTCCCGTCATGCTGTATAACATACGTTGACGTGGGAGAGAGACGGTGGGGGGGGGCGAAGAACTTTACTGAGACCCCGAGGAAATGGATCATGCGCTTATGGGCTTCCTTGGCAGCCAATGCAAGTGCACTTGCGAGGAACCCACTACGCTATAAATCAGTGTAATTTTACTGAGACCCCGAGGAAGTGGATCATGCGCTTATGGGCTTCCTTGGCAACCAATACAAGTGCACTTGTGAGGAACCCACTACGCTATCAATCATGTAATTTTTGCGAAGTAGGGCAGCAGGCACTGTGCCATTTTTCGTCATTCTACGGAGAGCGTTGGTACCTACTATACGCATGTAAGGCATTATGCGCACTTTGTTGATGCTGTGCCTGCTGACGATGAAGAATTATGGCAGAGTCCCTTGTAATGGGTTGGAAGCATTCAACAACCTACTCGTTGCGCAATTCGCATTGTGTGACGCCTGGTTACAGAATTCGCGTTGTGCGACGCTTGGTGCTTATTTTACTCTTCTACCACGCTATATTGCATATGCTAATGTGGTTCCTTCCCGACATGAAGCCTGTATAGGACCTTTTTGCCAAGCAGTTTCAAGCACCGGCATGGCTCAGAGGTTGAATACTGGGCTCCCACGCAGAGGGCCCAGGTTCGAACCTCGTTCCATCCTGGAGTTTTTTTCTTATTTCGTTTTTTTTTCTTATTTCGATCGATACTGGTTACGGACACCGGCGGCGGCGGCGGCGGCGGCGGCGGCGGCGGCGGCGGCAGCGGCGGCAGCCGGCAGCGGCGGCGGCGGCGGCGGCGGACAACTACGGCGCCAAAAACGGCCGGTGAAATGATCTCATAACAGCTTTCGCTGTAAAAGTAATATTTGTCTACTGTAGACATTATGAAAGATCAAGTTTGCAGAACTGTGATATTTTTTGTTGACGCCGAGCTGCTTGTTTGTAAACCTCGCGCTTCATTATCCTAATTTACTAATTATCTTATCTTTTTCTTTCTGAAGGCGTAATGTTTTTCGAAAACGTAAATACGCATCGTGCTACAAAGACTTCGCAGAATCTGATGTTTTCTCTTAAATTCTAGAAGAGTAATGCAGATCTTTTCAGGGGTTGCCCAGTTGGCCCACTCCTGCGTTTTGCACAATTTAAATTAAAAAAAATTAGAAATAGGAAGTTCGTCGATTAGATGAAACTTTCCCTCAAGAGCCTCTCGAGCCTTCCTAATTCGATGTGCCTCTACATGGGTGCAGCCGCAGCCTCCAAGACCGCCCGCCGACGCACAATTTCGAACACCACAGTGCAGCCGTGGCCTCCGCGATCAGCTCCGGCAGCGCGCCGTTGCAACGGTGCGCTGCCGGAGGTGGTCACGGAGGCCACAGCTGCAGCGGTTTTCGTTCCCTAACTCACCGCCTGGCTGCCGGCGATGACGTAGTACCCTTGGGACCAGCCAATGATCGTGAGGATCTGTACGAGCCACCAGGACAGGTGCTTGGACAGGGCGTCCACGCTGTACGTAGAGAGGAGCACATCGACTGCCCGCAGTACACGGACATCACTCAGCGATACCCGCGTCGACTTGTCAGCCATATCTCCACCAGGCGACACGGTCACCGGTTCGAGCCAGTTCGACACGGTGGAATTCTTCACAAAAGACGCGATCTTCACGATGCTGGCGACAGCGGGAGCCCCAGGCGTTCCTTGCGTCCTTGCATTGTGCAGGATGGATAGGACGCCCTCCTCGGTCGCCAGCAGGCTGTCCCTGGGCTCGCTGTCCGGCAGCGTCGCGTTGTAAAACTGGTGCAGCTCGTCAAAGTACAGCGCGTGTCGGTCGCCCACGGTGCGCAGAAAGCTGAACCACAAGGAAGGCTGCGCACAGGACAGAGGGTGTTGCAGTGAGGACACGAAGCTTAATGAAGCTTACTTTCTTCGGGTGTACATTGTATGCAAACGACAACTGTCGTGGACCTTACGAATATTTTACTGATCTTTAACCGCGGCCGCTGAATAAAAAAAAAAAAGGATCTTTTAGACAGCAAGGGACGTCTGGCGCCTTCTATAATGAAACACCCGAATAAAGTGGCATATCGTAATTATCACTCGGATTTATATATAGATAGATTCAAGTTTTGCCAGGAAAGGGGGGACCTCAATAATATAATTTGGGTTTGCTCCCCAGCACCCACGCAGAACAAAACATATCAAGATAGAGAGCAGTGGGAGACTGTGCTGTTCAGCTAGGGATCCAGATGACCAACCCCAAGCAGTTTAGCAAGTCGAGGATTCCTCCAGGGCCCAAGGGCTCCTAACAGTCACCTAGGAGAGGAAGGAAACTAATCCCTCTAATTTTGCCGATTCACAATAAAGTTGTTCCTTCCTTCGTCCAGAGGCCGTACTTGAAGATTCGTTCGCAGGAACGCGATCACCCTCTCAAACGTGTTTGCCGTATGTGAGGCGAGAACCACTGAAGGTGCAGCGTTCAAGTCAGCACAAACATGTAAGGTAAATTACGTTTACTGTACGGGAACAAGACTATATGTAAAGAACGCAAATGTTTCTTGGAATGTGGAAAATGTCTTTCACGCATCTTTGAGTTATGGAGTCAGTCAGCTGGTCTTCATCCATGCCGCGAACAGTTGACAAGCTTAATATGTACAATATGTACATCAAGACGGAGTACAAAGCGAACTCTGAGCACAAGCATGACAGAGTGTTATATCTGTTCTCTTCTTTGTGATGGATGGAGTGCGTACTAAAAAATAATAGTTGATAAATTTTGACATATCCGTGCAAAATTGAGGCTATCGAGGACATGGTAGAGATATTTGTGACCAACTGCCTTAAATCTATGTTCTCAGCCAAGGCATACCCAAATCTCTTGGACATGCAATTACCTAAACAGGCAATTGAGAAAACCAATTTGTGCACAGTGGTATGATAGTTACGAGCCAGTGAACTTTATTTCGTTCATTGTTGCCTCCCTTGGCCATTATCTGACTGAATCGCAGTATTTCTTATAATTGCGGTGGCCCGAAATAAGCCCAGTTGATAAGGGATGAGACATACATCTATCCTCACTTTAATATAAATGCTTGTAGCGAAAAAATACACAAACAGAACGAAACACCGTTGCCGCTGCACCACTGCGAAATGCGCTGGAAGAATTACGACAAGTGAGGATGCTGCGATGTTTTACTTGTTTCAGGTTCATTGCTAGCATTTATGAACTATTTCCATCTATTCAACATGTGCAACGAGCGTTAGAGTTGTTGATCAGCGCTCTTCGTTCACTCTCCCTAAAGGCATGACTCGCGATCCGGCTTCGTGAATCGAGGGATAATGGCATCGTCGATGTCGCTAACACGGAGTTCAAGCGTGAGCGAGGTTTTATTTTTTTTCTTCTTCTTTTACAGCGACTCTGTATACGCCAAGGAGTTAGAAAAATGTGGCGGTCTGTGAGTGCGCAGAAACTGCAATGAAGAAGCAACGCTAGCGCACCATTACCATTATTTAGCGTCAAAAGCGTAGCCAGCAATTTTTTTTTTTTTGGGGGGGGGGGTGTTAAATTATCCTTTTTTATGTTCGTGCGTGCGTTTGTATGCATGCTTGTATATATAAACATGCAAAATCAAGAAATTTCGGAGGCCTTTCACCCCCCCCCCCCCCCACCCCTCCCTCTAAAGTCACTGGAACGGGAAAAGTACCGCGGCCATCCTGCCCGCCGCCATATTTGGTCCAGGGCGGCCGAAGCTCCGGCGGCGCGTTGTTGATTGCACGCGGAGTAGCGCATGTTTTACGAATGCGTGCGCTTTTGCAGCCCCCAACGAAGCATACCGTTGTTCTCTAACTGATAAGGATACAAATAGCGGCAGTTTTCACTTGCCTACACATGCAAGCACACGTACTAACGCGATAAAGAAATGCGAACTGCGCGGCATTTACGCGCTCGGCTGTCGGCATTTATTTTCTTTATCTATCTATCTATCTATCTATCTATCTATCTATCTATCTATCTATCTATCTATCTATCTATCTATCTATCTATCTATCTATCTATCTATCTATCTATCTATCTATCTATCTATCTATCTATCTATCTATCTATCTATCTATCTATCTATCTATCTATCTATCTATCTATCTATCTATCTATGTAGCCGCACCCGCCTTTGTGCTCTCCTGGCCGTTTCGTTAATGGATATAGACCAAATTTGGTACGGTATAACATGACTGTATGACGGATATAAATTACAGGTGATAACATGAAAATAATGACATGCACGCCCTGTACGGCATGATTTACATGCCACGCTCATGGTGCGCTCGCGGCCGCTTCGCTAGCTTGATACATACCAAAATTGGTATGATGTGACAAGAGTGTTCGAGGAACATAAGTTACTGGTTATGACTTGCAAATCATGACAGACATGCCATTAAACATGATATACATGATATGGTCTCGGGGCGCTCGCGGTCGTTTAGTGAAATGAATATATACCAAAATTGATATGTCGAGATAATTCGGTATGACGAACGTTAGTGACAGGTGGTAGCATGGAAACCATGCCTTACATGACATGCGTGCCGTTATTTTCATGTTACCACCTGTTATTTATGTTCGTTATACAGTCACGTCACGCAATACCGATTTTGGTGCATATCAAGCTAGCGAACCGGCCGCGAGTGCACCATGAGCATGGTATGTAAATTATACAGCTGTTTATGTTTCCCCCCCTATGTACTGCCCCTAGTGGGCCCTTAGGGTACTTGAATAAAAAAAATGCCTTACATGACATGCGTGTCATTGTTTTCATGTTACCGCCTGCTGTATATGTTCGTTATACAGTCACGTAACGCAATACCAATCTGAAGAGGTCTGGTTTCATGGCGCGTTGATCGTTATATGTGAGCCCAAATGCGTCAATTTTGCGACAAACATAATTAAGAGCTGCCCGGCAATGTTATTGTACATGAACCTTCCGCGGAAACCACGCGAAACAAGCTGCACTAGTGCTGGGGAGACACAAACATTCCCCCGAAACAACATTCGCGAATTCTCAATGAAACGCGTACCTCGCAAAGGCAGGTATCAGTCGTGGGAACAAATTTTTGCACCGTACGTATTCTGTGCAGCCACACAGCCCGTCGCTTGGCATCCTTTTTTCCGGCTGGGAATAGCACAGAGGGCTTTGCCCTTTTCCGGCCAATTGCTGCACCAAAAAGCGCAGCACCCATGCATTCTTCGATGCCTCAACAGGCTTGCGATGAAGTGTCAAAACGATACAGGATGTCGTAATGTTCCTGCACGCTTTTCTGAGGCTATAAAAACAAGCGCCCTCCAAAGTGCCGTGCGTCGGCGGCCGGGAGACAACAGCGAAGCGAGCGAGCTGGACCATTTCTGTGGCGAAGCCGCCGAAAGGGCGCGGCGGCGAAGAGAAAACGAATGCGGTACTTTTCTCGTTACAGTGACTTTACCTCGCCCCCTGGCTACGCCCCTGTTTAGCTTGTTTTCCTGCCTCCGACACACGCTACGCTACAATCGTAAGGCTCTTTTGCACAATGATCGATAGCTACAGGCGTCGAGTTCACAAGGCTTTTTGTTGGTAAGCGCTCTTCGCAATTGACTGGCTTTGCTTGGGATATGTCCCGCATCAGTTCTGGGCGAAATTTCTTCGTAAGAATAATTTTATCGTACGCAAGAAGTGTTTGGGAATTCAGGCCAGGTTTTCTTTCCCCACCTAGGACGTAATCGATGCGCACTAAATCACTCTTGCAGGCTGATATTCTTCAATTGCTTACATTGCGTCCTGTCATTTTCCGTCTCAACCTTCTTCTTAAGCTCTTAAATGTTTTCAAGTTTGTTAACGTGCAAGTATTTTTCCCGAAACAAAACGCAGTCACACTGAGCTTTTATCTTCAATCTTATCATTAGGCTGCAGTCCATACTTAGAGTGTTTATTCAGTTTGATGTAATGGTCCATACGTATACCTTTCTGTGATAGAAAGGTACAAACAGTCACAAAACAGTACCGCAGCGAGTTGCTTGACGAGGTACCTGATCACGCGGAATAGACGGAATGGAATGGACCATTCAATTCCATTTTAGCTTCATTTCCTTACAGATTTCCCTCTTATTCAAACTGCGCTTCGTTACTTAGTAAAAAAAAAAGGCTTTTCTTATAAGCTCTAAATGACAGATCAATCGATCGATCGATCAATCAATCAATCAATCAATCAATCAATCAATCAATCAATCAATCAATCAATCAATCAATCAATCAATCAATCAATCAATCAATCAATCAATCAATCAATCAATGATCTAGGTGATTACAGCATAATCTTCGACTGAAACCAAGACACGTCTCTTTCAGTGCTGTTGGATCGTTCCAAAGTTAACTGACGGGTATGTCACAAATAGGTTACGACGCAAAAAGTTTACCCTGTGTAGTCGTATCGAACATTATATGACATTATGATCAAGTACCGTTTAAGGAGATTTGACAAGTCAAGAGACAAGCCACTCACAACGAAGCTCGGTAGATAAAAGCGCTGTTCTTCGTCACGCGAGGCGCGAAGCCCGTGATATATCTCTAGCTTCACGTAGTTGCCGGGCTGTTTTATTATTATTTTTTTTTTGCTTCAGCGTCTAGTAAAAAATTGAACAAGCCGCATAAAACTTTGTTGGCGAAGAGAAAGCACAGCTGAGTTTGAAGCTAAAACACTTCGCCTATAGAACAAGCGCTCACAACTAAGATGAAGCTACAGTGAACACGGACAGTTCTTGTAGTGCATAACTTTCTTCGCCATCTTCAATCAATGCCCGTTGACCCGCAGTGAAGCCCGACCCTTCTGTGCCTGGCTCCAACATGCGAACCGCATAATGGCGATGCGCTGGTTTTTGTCCACGAATGCTTTACGGCCACGCGCAAGCTGTGGGTTTTTTATAACGGCTCAACGAAAGTAAAAGCTGGCTGTCTCGGACGTTGTGGTCTAAGTAATGCCTCGGCGAGAAGGTCCGGAAGTCCGACGTCTCTTTCGAGGTAGTTGCCAGCGTTGTTGACTTACATATGGCAGGCGCGAAACGAGCCTTCCACTGCCAGAGTAATTCTACTTATTTTTATATAAAACAGAGCTGCAATCTCCGAAAGCTTACGAAGGATTTCTTTAGCTCAATTTTGGGATGCCGATATGAAGTGCTCGTAACCATCAGCAAGTTTTAGAACCCGTCCAGTATTGAGGACGTTCGCTGCAGTGGAGAAAACGCACACGCTGCGCGCCACGCAAATGCAGAAGACGGGCGCTGTAAAGATATGTGATGAACTTTCACGCGAAAAGTTGGTTTCACGGAGTATATAGAAAGAAAAATATGTGGGTAGCAAATCAAACGGGCGCTCTTTGGCCAGGCCTGGCCCTTGTGCCACTAAACAGGACACATAATCATAAAGTAACTTTCCTAGTTTTTCATTGAGAAACGAAAAAAGAAACTAGTGCAGTCTGGATACCTAACGTTCCAACTTTTAACTCTTGATCATATTTGTTTACTTTACACTGAGATGAACGACAGTAAAGATAGTTGCGCGTCTGCGCACTCAAAATCAATAAACTCTTCACAAACATGGCCTTGAGAGAACAATAATGAACAATAAAGACGCGTTGATAAGCTGAACAGTAGCTGTGATAATAATAATTGTTAGGGTTTACCGTCCCAAAAACACGATCTGATTATGAGAGACGCCCTAAAGTGGAGGGCTCCGGAAATTTCGACCACCTATAGGGTTCTTAAACGCGCACATAAATCCAGCAACACGGGCCTCAAGCATTTTCGCCTCCATCGAAAATGCGGCCGCCGCGGCCGGGATTCGATCCCGCGACCTTCGGGTCCGCAGTCGAGCACCACAACCATTAGACCACCATAGGGGGTTAAAACCAATAGATGTGAAGCGGTTGTACTAAGCTGCTGATAGTCCACCAAGTAAATGTTCAGAGAAAAAGAAACAAAATTTACGCAGCTAAACTTGCTTGCCAACCTAAGCACACCCTAGGAATCCCCAACACCACTGTTTGCGCCCGATACATAACATTGCGGTTACTTTTGTTCTTTTCAGCCTTTGGCCACGTGATGTACAGTTTAAAAAGAATTGTCCCGACAAAATTGCTTCACAACGCCCATTGACTTCGCTTAAAGCAGTGCGGCTTCGCTGTGACGTCGGCCACCACTGAGAGTTTAATACACGCCCGAAATGCAATAGGAGCTCATATTCGACTTCCTCGCCGAAACACGTATGTTTGGCTATAAATATAGTCTCCAGCACATGCAAACACAGTGTTGTTTAATTATAGACCTTTCTTTAATATAATGCAGGCTTCGCCTGGACATCATCGAGTCAGAAAACGCCGGATGTTCAAATTAGAATACGTTCTACCAACAAGTTGAAGTTTTATAGCTAACAAACTTTGTCCAAGAGCTTACAATTATTGTCCTTTTCTACACTGCGCTCTTGCCCTTGATTAAAATTCCTTAATGTCAGTTACGATTAAGTGAATATTTCCTGCCTGTCGTACGCCTGCCTTGCTCGCAAGTAAGTAACTTGTCTTTCATTGTAAAATAAATTTTATATTCGATACGTGCTAGCAACATGGGACCAGGTCAACGTCGCTAGTTCGCAAGTTTTCTTTTTCTTTTTCATTGGTCAGCTGACCTCACTAATATTACGTACAGCGTCAGGATTGGCTCAAACAGTCTCTTATGAAAAATTTCAGCGCAATTTTTTGTCGTGCAAATACGGACACTGAATGGTATATCCACCCGAGGAAACCTGCTCTTTCACGCAATTCAGTGATAGCGTGATATCTGTGTCAGCCATGTGGTACGAGCGCTTTGTGGAAAAATATTTCGTTTATTTTTGCATCAGTTACGTTGTTGTGGAGATATATAGGTAACATACCCTAGCATGGTGCTCGGTCAGTTGCCTCATTCCATACCGCAAACTGGCAAAGACAAAGTAATAAAGATGTACAAAAGAAACCAGAGACCGACGTGCACCCACTCAACCACCCGTCGCTTACGCTGCGGTTTTTGTTCATTCTCCCGTAAGCATCCTTTCGGAAACAACCCACCGTAGCCGCTACGCCAACTCGCCACCTGGACGCACACACATCGACAGCACGCCATACCACCCACACACACTGTGGCAGGTGGAAATTGTTTCTTTTTTAGCGCAGCCGCACAGGGGTTCCACTATCAGGAGTTTGATCAGAGGCTTTTAGCAGGAAGCGGGCCTTAGCTCGATTATCGACATGGCCTAATGCTGCAGCGGCTCCTAGTGTTTCAAACGACATCCGGTGGCGTGTTATCGCGCCTTCTCGCTCGAAGCAGATCCTGCGGCTCGGACGACGCATTCCCCTAGTCACGTCATTTTTCGACGAATACACTTAAGCTGCGCTGTGGATGACGACGCCCAAAATATGAAGGACCGTGTGTGTCGATACTTAGAAATCAATGCCGCTATGTGAACCAAATATTTGATCAAGCTTACTGCAAAGCAACACGTACACGCACGGTATCCCTCTACATCGCATCTACCCAACGCTTCATGCCTACCACTGCCCCATATGCGCCGTTCCCGACACACTGGCACACCTTATACTCGAGTGCCCGTGGCGCCACCAAGATGCCGATAACAAGCCCGCAACGACCGCACGCAACAACCTCCTCGCCGAGACGTGG